>NW_024120603.1:0-12189 GCF_003073215.2 Triticum urartu
ATGCAGGGCCTGATGATTCCGCTCCAGGTGACGTGCTTGAGCTCAAGTGGGAGTTCGACGAGGACTCTCAACGTTATTATGTTTCTTTTCCTGATGATCAGTAGTGGTGCCCAGTTGGGGGTGATCGGGACCGTGTCGCTTGTTGGGTTATCTTTTATTTTGGCGCCGTAGTCGGGCCATGAATGTTTGGATGATGTAATGTTATTTATGTACTTGATTGATGTGGCGAGTGTAAGCCAACTATGTTATCTCCCCTTTTATTATCTATATTACATGGGATGTTGTGAAGATTACCTAACTTGCGACATATGCCTTCAATGCGATTATGCCTCTAAGTCGTGCCTCGACACGTGGGAGATATAGTCGCATCGAGGGTGTTACAGTTCTATAGTCAATTGTTGGCATATAGTTTGCCCTGTAACATCACCATAATTGTGTCTTCCATTTTGATGTGGTAGCGGTGAAATCATTGTACATAGAGGAACCGATGCATTACGACAGCATTGGTCTTCGGTCAACCATCTCTGACTATAAAAGCTGATAAATTGTAGCTACAAATTTTGAATCCCTGTCCAACTTAGAATCTTTAGTGGATGCTATTGTAACCTGCAACAATTTCCTCATGTAATGTCACTCTTGAACTCTTTTGCATGACCAGCATGCTCATGAAAGGACTTAGGAGTGTTGCGTCACTCCAAAGCTCCAAGCTTGAGAAGGTCTACGCCCTAGCAAGATAAACCTGCACTGTTTGTTTGTTTGTTTGTTTGTTGTACTTTAATCTAACCTCACTTGGTTCTGATTATAATGGTTTAAATGGTTTCCTTCCCTTCCAGTTGTTTCAATGGGTTGTAGATCGCAGGATCGAGACTACTGGGTCACATGGTGGAAGCAAGTCAGTTGGTAAGACCTGGTTCTTGTTAAGCACACTACTGTACATCAAACTTCAAAGAATTTAGCTTACGCTTATGGTTGTGCCTGCAAGTTTGAAACTTCAATTGAACTAATGACAAGAGAAAGTGATGCGTGCTAGCCGTGAACTTAGTGGGTCACTTCACTTGTCCTTTGCGGAGGAATCCATTCTGATGAACGATGTAATATTTAGATAAAGGTTGTCTTTTTTTGAATTGGCTATGTAAAGGTTGTCAAACTTAAGATAATCTCTCAAGTATACAAATTAGGTATTTCACTCCTCACTGTTATGATATATGACCTTGAAGTCTGAACCATTTGACTGGCGTATCTTCTTAATGTTTCCAAAATAGCCTAATTAGTAATTACCCTTACATTCTGGAGTAACAAGCTATCATATTATGCATAACGGGAATGAAATGGGCATTTACTTTGGTTGTAAACACGAGCTAGGGGTTTCAAGTTGCAACTTATACAAAGCAAATTATATTTGGTACTGAATTTACTGGGTTTGAGTTGGAATGATTGTGATCTACTCACTCCGTCCGGAATTACTTATCGCTCAAACGGGTGTATCTAGCACTGAAATACGCCTAAATACATCCATTTCAGCGATTAATTCCGGACGGAGGTAGTATTTTTTTAGATTGGTGTACTTCAGTGCTCATATTTCTAATTTTGTCTTATCATTTATTGCTGCAATATGTGGAATATTGAGCTGGTACTGACTCATGCAAACTAAAATAGCTCATTGCAATACACGTATTCTTTTTAACTGCCCAATGGAAAAATACATAAATATCTTGTGAGCAGGCATTTTTAATCAACTACGTCGCAAATGGCTATGAGGCTTTCCTACTTCTGCATACCCGTAATACTCTTCTATTTTCATTTCAAATTTGCACCACCTTGACCATGTGGTTGTGGCTGCTGCGCATGCTCTAGGCGACAAGGGAATAAAAACCAAAGTTTTAAATAGCGCGCTAAGCATCTTAGCGGCGGACCTCTTCCAAATGCTATAGCGTGCTATAGCGCGCTATTTAAAATGTTTGTTCATTTGTTTGGACAAAACTCTCTTAGCGCAAGACCTTTTGTAAACGCTATAGCGGGCTATTTAAAACAATGATAAAAACACACTCCCAGTTGTCTGCTCGAATCGACAAAAATTTGGAAATGTGGAGATTGTAGAGATATGTGTCGCCCAATTTTGGTTAGCCCTTTTTGGCTGGAATTTTGGTTATCACTTTTTCTGCAGGAATTGTGATTAGCTCATTTTTTGCTGGAATTTTGATGAGCTTTTTTGGAGGCCAAGCCCCTTTAGGAAGTCAGAAATTTCATTCATTCCTTGGATGATGAGATATTACGCACTCACATGCAAAATTTGAGGAGCAAGCATCATATCTGGTTGCGTATGCCAAGCCTCTGTACTTAGAATAGTGTTGTTTTCAGCTACTTTGGAAGCTGAACTATTATTCTATTAACTTGTTGACCAGCCCAAAGAAGAATTGCCATGATTCTCCAACCATTTAATGTGTGTTGTTGATCACTTTAGTTAACGTAGTACTATTTGAAATAATAGGAGTACCTTCAGGTGCTTGTAACACATGTAGAATATGGACTGCTAGGAGTTGTGCGTTCGATGATCATGGAGAATGAATAGCATCTTCATGTAACATGGCTGAGTATCAGTTTTAGTTTGAAAGTATATGCCAACTCCTGTAGGTTCAAATGACTTGAACAAAGAATATGAAGCGCCAATATTGAACAATAGAGAAGCAGGAGAGGAGCAAATGATGACAGGGTCTATCAGCATGGGTAAAAGAAAACTAAGGATAACGTCACCACGTGCAAAAATTATATTTGATCAACATCACAACAGTAGCAAGGTGAGTGACAATGTAACATTATCCTTTCATTAGTTGACCATTCGACTTTTGTTTGATATAACTGGCATGATATTTGGATAGGAAAGTTATTTGTTAACTTTGTAGTATCATTTTTATGTGTAAGCTGATAATTATGCACTTTCCATTCGCCTGTAGTTTCCTAGAAGTATTCCTCTTTTTGAAGATATTGTTATGTGAAGCATAGTTTCTAAAGAAAACTAAAATGTGCTTGTGGTATTTTCCTTCCTTAAGTTTTTATTGTCTTGTGAAATGATAGAAATAGACGGTTCCCAATAAGAAGAGGATAGGAGCAATAGGTAGTTGAAGGTAGTATAATTGCCAGTTAGCATTGTTTTCAGTAGGATTCAATGAGGTAATATAGGAGACCAGGAAGCACCTTCTCGAATGAATTCACATAATTATGGATATTTCCTGCCAATTAGCATTGTTTTCATTCAATAGGGTCATCCACTGATTCAACTTGCCAGGATAAGAATTTGTTGTTTATTATGTCTACATGGGCAGTGTTGTTAGATGTCTAGATGTCTACATTGATGATCTATGTTAGAGCATCCCACTCTAGCAATGGCTTTGTAAGCACGTATTTTATGGTGGTTGTGTTGGCCTTTCATTCTTTGGGTTGTTAATGAACGTGTCTTAATGAGACAGTGTGCCATTGCCATTTTTGGGGATCAAATCTTGCATTGTGTGAGCCTTGAGATTTGACCTGGACAAAGTTAGCACATCTAAAGATAAAAGGCTTTCTTCTTGCTGCTATAACCAAAGGGTATAGCTTGCTATTCTTACAGCTTGATCCATCTAGAAATAGTGAAGTTTAAGGATGACTGCAAGTGAGATTGCTGGTTAACTGGTTGTATCTTTATTTTGTTTTAGTCTCCCTTGAATCAAACATCTTTTCCCTTACAATGAAATGCATTCAATCACATACATAGTTTAAAAGATTTTTTTTGCGAAATTTAAAAGATATATTTTGCCGTTGAGGATATGTAATTATGTCAAAGAAAGGACATTTGACCTTTGGAATGTATTAATACACTTGCAAAAATGAATGAGGGCGGAGTATCAGTCTATTTTCCTATGCATTTGTTGGTAACTGACGTGCGTTGCACGTGCATGCTTACTAGTGTAATTAAACATATCAAAGACTCCTCGAGTAAAGGCTTCCACAGCAGGTTCATCAAAATGAGGATCCCAAATCGCATGAGCAATAGGTCTTACGCGTAAAGGATTATGTATCCATGATCCAAAATTTCCTTCCCAAGCTACATGAAACAAATTTCTGGACGTTCATAGAAAGATTATTGCTAACTGTCCAAAGTAGGGCTAAGAAAATCTCGAGACTCGTGAGCCGCTCGAGGTCGATTTGAATTTTGGCTCGACTAGAGATCAACTCAGAAAGAAATGAGTTGACTATGAGCACTTTATATAGTTCGGTCGACAAATGAGTGATCTTGAGACAACACCGACTTGCTCGATTTTAGCTCAATTTTAGCCTGATATCATATAATTATATTAATAATCTTTATATGTATTAAAAGAAAATAGGATAGTTTATTGCCATATATGTTGCATATGTATTTTCTCCATTTTACCTACTAGCAAACATGGAAGCTTGACTAAGTGTAAAGAAAATTTAGCCTTGATATGTTACATATAAAGGGGGGGGGCAGGAGGTTTAGTTCGGTTAAGAAGGATCTGTAGGATTTCTAGATAAAACACATAGGATTAGCATTTTTGTTAACATGAGCTCTTTTAAGATGCCCCCTCTTAATAGATAACAGGAGAATTCAATCCTAACCCGCTATTAATGAAGGGTTGTTTTGGCTATCTCAACAAAGATGCATCTATGCATCTTTAGACAAAATTTGATGTACTCTTCCAATTTAGACTTCTATATATAATATACTCCCGTTGTTTATTTTTACTCCACATATAAAATTTGTTTGAAATCAAACTACATAAAGTTTAACCAAATTTATATCAAAAAATATGAGCATCTATATTGAAACTATCTGTCATCGCCCCTCCCTTGCCGGAGCCGGGCACAACTTGTAGAATAATTTTGTTCATGTAATTAAACGTACCAAAGACTCCTCGAGTAAAGGCTTCCACAGCAGGTTCATCAAAATGAGGATCCCAAATCGCATGAGCAATAGGTCTTACGCATAAAGGATTATGTATCCATGATCCAAAATTTCCTTCCCAAGCTACATGAAACAAATTTCTGGACGTTCATAGAAAGATTATTGCTAACTGTCCAAAGTAGGGCTAAGAAAATCTCGAGACTCGTGAGCCGCTCGAGATCAATTTGAATTTTGGCTCGACTAGAGATCAACTCAGAAAGAAATGAGTTGACTATGAGCACTTTATATAGTTCGGTCGAGAAATGAGTGATCTTGAGACAACACTGACTTGCTCGATTTTAGCTCAATTTTAGCCTGATATCATATAATTATATTAATAATCTTTATATGTATTAAAAAGAAATAGGATAGTTTATTGCCATATATGTTGCATATGTATTTTCTCCATTTTACCTACTAGCAAACATGGAAGCTTGACTAAGTGTAAAGAAAATTTAGCCTCGATATGTTACATGGAAAGTCATGTGTAAATATCATATTCTTTCTTTTACGGAAACACTAACGCTCACATGTGTGGTCGTTTGCATGTCGCCCACACGCGTGGATCCACGTCCGTTTGTGGTTGCACGAATCTTGGCGTGTTTGTGGTGCCACATAGGACTGGGCTGGTGTGTGGGCATTCATTCGGTCGCCCACACGTCTATTTTCACCACACGGAGGGACCGGTATGTGGGTGTTTAGCAGTTCGACCACACAGGGGCTGGTGTGTGGACATTTATCAGTTCGCCCACATGCCAGTCTCCTCTCCCACACTCAAAGCTGCCAGTTGCCATGTGTTTTGCAGGGTACATGGCAACTGTCCTAGTGTGCTTGTAAGCAGATGGCAACTCTCTCTTTTACCCGAACATGTCAGTTGCCATGTGTTTTGTAGGGTACATGGCAACTGCCTTACTGTGCTTGTAAGCAGATGACATCTCTCTCTTTTTATCCGAACATGTTATTTTTCCATGTTTCTTTGTAGCACTACACGACAACTGCCTAGTGTTAGTAGGTGGCAACTCCTAAAATTTTCAAATCATGCCAACTGTAGTAAACCAGATCATACATGGCAACTGCCTAGTATTAGTAGATGGCAACCCCTAAAGTTTTTCAAATCATGGCAACTATAGTAAATCAGACCATACATGGCAACAGCTGCAGTTGTCCAAAAATGGCATCTGACACTTGACCTGAGATGACAACTACAGTTAAGCAAAACCATGGCAACTGTTGTTGTCCGACATGGCAACTGTAGTTCAGCGACATGGCAACTGCAGTTAAAGAAACATGGAAGAGGATCCGGACCATGGCAAATGTGGGGTGCGTGGTGACTGTCACGTGAGGCGTGCGGGACCGTGAGGTAGGAGGCCTGGCGTACGGGCGTGTGTGTGTTATCTATTTTGCCCACACATAGGTGTGTGAGAGGGACCGCGAGGAAAAAAAGAGGCATGTGGGCATTACTTGTTTTGTCCACACATAGGCGTGTGGGATGATCCTCTTAGACACCACATAAAACGTGTGGGCAGACTTCTTAATGCCCACACGTGTGGGCGTTATCGACGTCCTTCTTTAAAGTTTGAGGGCAGACACACCTTCATTTTTTTCTCTTTTTAGTTTATCCACGATCTTTTACTATTAAGTACTAGTCTTCTGTTGACAGAGAATAGTTCGAATTTTATGATGGTTTCTTATGTTGTGTTGTGGCATATCTTGTTTGGAAAATTGCCTTTAATTTAAAAGAACATCTTATATAGCTCTAAACTAGCTTGAGATCGACTCAAGATCATTATAAGCTGAGCACGAGTCATCTTTTACAGCTCGATCTTGAATTTTACTTAGTTTTAGCTTGCTTGAATTTTATTACAAGTTGAGCTAAGCCTAGTCTAACTCGTTCGAACTCGGTTCGTTTGCAGCTCTAGTCCAAAGTGAAAAGCAAAAAATGATCTGATAAAAAAATTCTTTAGTAATATCATCATGACTTTTCAAATCATGTGTGTTAGTAATACCAAACCGAGTATGACGAGTGCCGGGTCCTGAGCTAAGATATGTTGAACCCACTTCAAATATAAACTAGTACCCCCTCCATCCCATAATGTAGAATGTTTTTGACATTAGTGTAGTGTCAAAAAACATTCTACATTATGGAACGGAGGGAGTACATTTTTAGCCGCAAAAAGTGTAATGGAGATAAAAAAGTATATTTCCTATACTTAAAATATGTACTAACGACTTATAAAATATTAACGCTAAACGACTTTGCGCCATCGATCGATGTCGGCTCCAACCTCATCATGAGCATGAGCATGTGGCGGTACAAACAAATGGACGGCGCGGTCGTATCGCGTATAGTATGTCTTACATTTTTGACACAATATATATTTTCTAAATTTCTCGATTAAATAATAATCAACTGATTTGCTGCCAACGTACTATGTTACACTTACACTAGTATGTCTAACAAATGGTGCAATCTCCATGTCTTCTACTCCATCATCCCATAATATAAGATAGTTCAAAAAATGTTTTTATATTACGGGACATAAAGAGTACTAGCTACCACTCATGTACGCCTCAAGCACAAAAGAGAAAAAGGTAAACTTGCACGCTGCTAGTTTATAACAGAAGACTGAATTTGAAGGCAGAGAAATATTAGCTATCATTGTTAAATCTTTCCTTGCTTATCTTGTGTGTTCTATAATGGTACTCTCTATTAACTTTGTGCTAAATCAAGGTCAATTAATATGTCCGGAGCTGTCCGGATGTGTCCATGGGCGTATAGGGACTCATATTAGGCAACTATGGTTGTACATGCTCTAACCATTGGTAAAATCTTACATCATGTCAGGTAATAGGAATATTAGCCATTGATTATTGAAAATATATATAACGTAATAATATTAGCCGTTAATTGTCAAAAAATAAACATTAGCCATTAATTGTCAGAAAAAATGAATATTAGCCATTTTAAAATTTGGGGGCTCTTGTGACAACTGGGTCCTCCCCCGGGGGGCAACTTTGACAACCGAATGATTTCACACCAGTATATATACTGCCATATTTTTGCCTATATATAGCCCCAAGACCAGCCAGGATCACCACACCCAGCTCTACCTTGCGAGCGCATTCACATTCTTGAGCTGTTCTAGCTTTGCTCCTTGCCATTGCATTGCGTTGCGAGCTTTCAACCTCGAAAGAGTCCTGCTCCATTGCTTGTCACTCCAAGGCGCAAAGACCATGGGCGGCATGCTGTTGCCCGCTGCTTCCTCGCCTCCCCTGTCGCGGGTGGCGACCTCCACTTTATATGTATTAAAAAGAAATAGGATAGTTTATTGCCATATATGTTGCATATGTATTTTCTCCATTTTACCTACTAGCAAACATGGAAGCTTGACTAAGTGTAAAGAAAATTTAGCCTCGATATGTTACATGGAAAGTCATGTGTAAATATCATATTCTTTCTTTTACGGAAACACTAACGCTCACATGTGTGGTCGTTTGCATGTCGCCCACACGCGTGGATCCACGTCCGTTTGTGGTTGCACGAATCTTGGCGTGTTTGTGGTGCCACATAGGACTGGGCTGGTGTGTGGGCATTCATTCGGTCGCCCACACGTCTATTTTCACCACACGGAGGGACCGGTATGTGGGTGTTTAGCAGTTCGACCACACAGGGGCTGGTGTGTGGACATTTATCAGTTCGCCCACATGCCAGTCTCCTCTCCCACACTCAAAGCTGCCAGTTGCCATGTGTTTTGCAGGGTACATGGCAACTGTCCTAGTGTGCTTGTAAGCAGATGGCAACTCTCTCTTTTACCCGAACATGTCAGTTGCCATGTGTTTTGTAGGGTACATGGCAACTGCCTTACTGTGCTTGTAAGCAGATGACATCTCTCTCTTTTTATCCGAACATGTTATTTTTCCATGTTTCTTTGTAGCACTACACGACAACTGCCTAGTGTTAGTAGGTGGCAACTCCTAAAATTTTCAAATCATGCCAACTGTAGTAAACCAGATCATACATGGCAACTGCCTAGTATTAGTAGATGGCAACCCCTAAAGTTTTTCAAATCATGGCAACTATAGTAATCAGACCATGCATGGCAACAGCTGCAGTTGTCCAAAAATGGCATCTGACACTTGACCTGAGATGACAACTACAGTTAAGCAAAACCATGGCAACTGTTGTTGTCCGACATGGCAACTGTAGTTCAGCGACATGGCAACTGCAGTTAAAGAAACATGGAAGAGGATCCGGACCATGGCAAATGTGGGGTGCGTGGTGACTGTCACGTGAGGCGTGCGGGACCGTGAGGTAGGAGGCCTGGCGTACGGGCGTGTGTGTGTTATCTATTTTGCCCACACATAGGTGTGTGAGAGGGACCGCGAGGAAAAAAAGAGGCATGTGGGCATTACTTGTTTTGTCCACACATAGGCGTGTGGGATGATCCTCTTAGACACCACATAAAACGTGTGGGCAGACTTCTTAATGCCCACACGTGTGGGCGTTATCGACGTCCTTCTTTAAAGTTTGAGGGCAGACACACCTTCATTTTTTTCTCTTTTTAGTTTATCCACGATCTTTTACTATTAAGTACTAGTCTTCTGTTGACAGAGAATAGTTCGAATTTTATGATGGTTTCTTATGTTGTGTTGTGGCATATCTTGTTTGGAAAATTGCCTTTAATTTAAAAGAACATCTTATATAGCTCTAAACTAGCTTGAGATCGACTCAAGATCATTATAAGCTGAGCACGAGTCATCTTTTACAGCTCGATCTTGAATTTTACTTAGTTTTAGCTTGCTTGAATTTTATTACAAGTTGAGCTAAGCCTAGTCTAACTCGTTCGAACTCGGTTCGTTTGCAGCTCTAGTCCAAAGTGAAAAGCAAAAAATGATCTGATAAAAAAATTCTTTAGTAATATCATCATGACTTTTCAAATCATGTGTGTTAGTAATACCAAACCGAGTATGACGAGTGCCGGGTCCTGAGCTAAGATATGTTGAACCCACTTCAAATATAAACTAGTACCCCCTCCATCCCATAATGTAGAATGTTTTTGACATTAGTGTAGTGTCAAAAAACATTCTACATTATGGAACGGAGGGAGTACATTTTTAGCCGCAAAAAGTGTAATGGAGATAAAAAAGTATATTTCCTATACTTAAAATATGTACTAACGACTTATAAAATATTAACGCTAAACGACTTTGCGCCATCGATCGATGTCGGCTCCAACCTCATCATGAGCATGAGCATGTGGCGGTACAAACAAATGGACGGCGCGGTCGTATCGCGTATAGTATGTCTTACATTTTTGACACAATATATATTTTCTAAATTTCTCGATTAAATAATAATCAACTGATTTGCTGCCAACGTACTATGTTACACTTACACTAGTATGTCTAACAAATGGTGCAATCTCCATGTCTTCTACTCCATCATCCCATAATATAAGATAGTTCAAAAAATGTTTTTATATTACGGGACATAAAGAGTACTAGCTACCACTCATGTACGCCTCAAGCACAAAAGAGAAAAAGGTAAACTTGCACGCTGCTAGTTTATAACAGAAGACTGAATTTGAAGGCAGAGAAATATTAGCTATCATTGTTAAATCTTTCCTTGCTTATCTTGTGTGTTCTATAATGGTACTCTCTATTAACTTTGTGCTAAATCAAGGTCAATTAATATGTCCGGAGCTGTCCGGATGTGTCCATGGGCGTATAGGGACTCATATTAGGCAACTATGGTTGTACATGCTCTAACCATTGGTAAAATCTTACATCATGTCAGGTAATAGGAATATTAGCCATTGATTATTGAAAATATATATAACGTAATAATATTAGCCGTTAATTGTCAAAAAATAAACATTAGCCATTAATTGTCAGAAAAAATGAATATTAGCCATTTTAAAATTTGGGGGCTCTTGTGACAACTGGGTCCTCCCCCGGGGGGCAACTTTGACAACCGAATGATTTCACACCAGTATATATACTGCCATATTTTTGCCTATATATAGCCCCAAGACCAGCCAGGATCACCACACCCAGCTCTACCTTGCGAGCGCATTCACATTCTTGAGCTGTTCTAGCTTTGCTCCTTGCCATTGCATTGCGTTGCGAGCTTTCAACCTCGAAAGAGTCCTGCTCCATTGCTTGTCACTCCAAGGCGCAAAGACCATGGGCGGCATGCTGTTGCCCGCTGCTTCCTCGCCTCCCCTGTCGCGGGTGGCGACCTCCAGCGCCCACGGCGAGGACTCCCCCTACTTCGCCGGGTGGAGGGCCTACGACGACGACCCCTACGACGCCGTCACCAACCCCGGCGGCGTCATCCAGATGGGCCTCGCGGAGAACCAGGTCTCCTTCGACCTCCTGGAGGGGTTCCTCAGGGAGCACCCGGAGGCGGCCGGGTGGGGCGGCGCCCGCCCCGGCTCCGGCGTCGCCAGCTTCCGGGACAACGCCCTCTTCCAGGACTACCACGGCCTCAAAACCTTCCGGAAGGTACGTCGTTGATGCACAAGAGCATGTGTGCTCTGCTTTATCTTGCTTGTCTCCGACGGCGTGGACTGATCTTTGTGGCGGTCCGGTGCCCTTTGCTTGCAGGCGATGGCGAGTTTCATGGAGAAGATAAGGGGCGGAAAGGTGAGGTTTGACCCTGACCGCATCGTGCTCACCGCCGGCGCGACGGCGGCCAACGAGCTGCTCACGTTCATCCTCGCCAACCCGGGAGACGCGCTGCTCATCCCTACGCCGTACTACCCGGGGTAAGCAACAAGCCAACCAACCAGAGCAAGCCACTACTGTTCCATTGCCCGTGCTCTTGTCCTGACATGCATGGCGCCCTGCAGGTTTGATCGGGACTTGCGGTGGAGGACGGGGGTGAACATCGTGCCCGTGCACTGCCACAGCTCCAACGGCTTCCAGGTCACGGTCGCCGCGCTCGAGGCG
Source organism: Triticum urartu (assembly GCF_003073215.2). Classification (NCBI taxonomy): domain Eukaryota; kingdom Viridiplantae; phylum Streptophyta; class Magnoliopsida; order Poales; family Poaceae; genus Triticum; species Triticum urartu. The sequence goes on from NW_024120603.1 coordinate 11,894, forward strand.
GCGTACGAGGAGTCCGCGGCGGCGGGGGTGAGCGTCCGCGGCGTCCTTCTCACGAACCCGTCCAACCCGCTCGGCACGACGGTGGAGCGGTCGGCGCTGGAGGACGTCCTCGACTTCGTCGTGCGCAAGAACATCCACCTCATCTCCGACGAGATATACTCCGGCTCCGTGTTCGCCGCGCCGGACCTCGTCAGCGTGGCGGAGCTCGTCGAGTCGCGCGGCGACGACGGCGCCGGGCGCGTGCACATCGTGTACAGCCCCTCCCAGGACCTTGGGCCCCCCGGGGTCCGCGGCGG
>NW_024120604.1:0-9887 GCF_003073215.2 Triticum urartu
TACTAGTGACACTCTGTTTGTCTATGTATTCACACATGTATTATGTTTCCGGTTAATACAATTCTAGCATGAATAATAAACATTTATCATGATATAAGGAAATAAATAATAACTTTATTATTGCCTCTAGGGCATATTTCCTTCAGTCTCCCACTTGCACTAGAGTCAATAATCTAGTTCACATCGTCGTGTGATTTAACACCAATAGTTTCACATATTTATGTGATTAGTTCACATCTCCATGTGGCTAATACCCAAAGGGTTTACTAGAGTCAATAATCTAGTTCACATCGCTATGTGATTAACACCCAAAGAGTGATCATGTTTTGCTTGTGAGAGAAATTTAGTCAACGGGTCTGCCACATTCAAAGCATCGGTGTCAAAATCTTGCATCGACGTAACTCTTTACGACGAACTCTTCTATCACCTCCATAACCGAGAAATATTTCCTTAGTCCTCTAAGGATAATTTTGACCGCTGTCCAATGATCTACTCCTAGATCACTATTGTACTCCCTTGCCAAAATCATGCTGAGGTATACAATAGGTCTGGTACACAGCATATCATACTTTATAGAACCTATGACTGAGGCATAGGGAATGACTTTTTCATTCTCTTTCTATTTTCTGTCGTGGTCGGGTTTTGAGTCTTCACACAACTTCACACCTTGCAACACAGTCAAGAACTCCTTCTTTGACTGTTCCATTTTGAACTACTTCAAAAACTTGTCAAGGTATGTACTCATTGAAAAATTTATCAAGCGTCTTGATCTATCTCTATATATCCTGATGCACAATATGTAAGCAGCTTTATCGAGGTCTTTCATTGAAAAATTCTTATTAAAGTATCTTTTTATGCTATCAAGAAATTCAGTATCATTTCCGATCAACAATATGTCATCCACATATAATATCGGAAATGCTACAGAGATCCCACTCACTTTCTTCTAAATACATACTTCTCCAAAAGTCTATATAATACTATATGCTTTGATCAGCTCATCAAAGTGCATATTCCAACTCTGAGATGCTTGCACCAGTCCATAGATGGATCGCTGGAGCTTGCACACTTTGTTAGCATCTTTAGGATTGAGAAAACCTTCTGGTTGCATCATATACAACCCTTTTTAATAAATCCATTAAGGAATGTAGTTTGATACCCATTTGCCAGATTTCATAAAATGTGGCAACTGCTAACATGATTCGGACAGACTTTTAAGCATCGATACGAGTGAGAAATTCTCATCGTAGTCAACACCTTGAACTTGTCGAAAACCTTTTGCGACAATTCGAGCTTTGTAGATAGTAACACTACTACCAGCATCCACCTTCCTCTTGAAGATCCATTTATTCTCAATGGCTCGCCGATCATCGGGCAAGTCAATCAACGTCCATACATTGTTATTTATACATGGATCCCATCTCAGATTTCATGGCCTCAAGCCATTCTGCAGAATCTGGGATCATCATCGCTTCCACATAGTTCGTAGGTTCGTCATGGTCAAGTAAAATGACCTCCAGAACATGTTTACCGTACCACTCTGGTGCGGATCTTACTCTCGTTGACCGACGAGGTTCGGTAGTAACTTGATCTGAAGTTTCATGATCATCATCATTAAGTTCCTCACTAATTGGTGTAGGCATCATTGGATCTGATTTCACTGATGAGCTACTTTACAATTTGAGAGAAGGTACAGTTACCTCATCAAGTTCTACTTTCCTCCCACTCACTTCTTTCGAGAGAAACTCCTTCTCTAGAAAGGATCCATTTTAAGCAAAAAAGATCTTGCCTTCAGATCTGTGATAGAAGGTGTACCCAACAGTTTCTTTTGGGTATCCTATGAAGACGCACTTCTCCGATTTGGTTTGAGCTTATCAGGCTGCAACTTTTTCACTTAAGCATTGCAACCCCAAACTTTAAGAAACGACAGCTTAGGTTTCTAGACAAACCATAGTTCATATGGTGTCGTCTCAACGGATTAGACGGTGCACTATTTAACGTGAATGTAGCTGTCTCTAATGCATAACCCCAAAACAATAGTGAGAAATTGGTAAGATACATCATAGATTGCACTATATCCAAAATAAAGTACGGTTAGGACGTTCGGACACACCATTATGCTGTGGTGTTCCAGGTGGCATGAATTTATGAAACTATTCCACATTGTTTTAGTTGAAGACCAAACTCGTAACTCAAATATTCGTCTCCGCGATCAGATCGTAGAAACTTTATTTTCTTGTTACGATGAATTTCCACTTCACTCTGAAATTCTTTGAACTTTTCAAATGTTTCAGACTTATGTTTCATCAAGTAGATATACCCATATCTGCTCAAATCATCTATGAAGGTTAGAAAATAACGATACCTGCCGCGAGCCTCAACACTCATCGGACCGCATACATCAGTATGTATTATTTCTAATAAGTCAGTTGCTCGCTCCATTGTTCTGGAGAACGGAGTCTTAATCATCTTGCCCATATGGCATGGTTCGCAAGCATCAAGTGATTCATAATCAAGTGATTCCAAAAGCCCATCAGCATGGAGTTTCTTCATGCGCTTTACACCAATATGACCTAAACGGCAGTGCCACAAATAAGTTGCACTATCATTATTAACTTTGCATGTTTTGGCTTCAATATTATGAATATGTGTATCACTACGATCGAGATTCAATAAACCATTTATATTGAGTGTATGACCATAGAAGGTTTTATTCATGTAAATAGAACAACAATTATTATTTGACTTAAATGAATAACCGTATTGCAATAAACATGATAAAATCATATTCATGCTCAACGCAAACACCAAATAACACTTATTTAGGTTCAACACTAATCCCGAAAGTATAGGGAGTGTGCGATGATGAGATCTTATCAACCTTGGAATCACATCCAACCCACATCATCACCTCACCCTTAACTAGTCTCTGTTTATTTTGCAACTCCGATTTCGAGTTACTAATCTTAGCAACTGAACCGGTATCAAATACCCTGGGGTTACTGAGGGAGTCTTGGATTAGGGGGTGTCCGGATAGTCGGACTATACCTTCGGCTGGACTCCTGGACTATGAAGATACAAGATTGAAGACTTCGTCCCGTGTCCGGAAGGGACTTTTCTTGGCGTGGAAGGCAAGCTTGGCGATACGGATATGTAGATCTCCTACCATTGTAACCGACTCTGTGTAACCCTAGCCCTCTCCGGTGTCTATATAAACCGGAGAGTTTTAGTCCGTAGGACGAACAACAATCATACCATAGGCTAGCTTCTAGGGTTTAGCCTCTCTGATCTCGTGGTAGATCCACTCTTGTACTACCCATATCATCAATATCAATCAAGCAGGACATAGGGTTTTACCTCCATCAAGAGGGCCCGAACCTGGGTAGAACATCGTGTCCGCTGCCTCCTGTTAGCATCCGGCCTAGACGCACAGTTCGGGACCCCCTACCCGAGATCCGCCGGTTTTGACACCGACATTGGTGCTTTCATTGAGAGTTCCTCTGTGTCGTCACTTTTAGGGCCGATAGCTTCTCAGATCATTAACAGCGATGCAATCCAGGGTGAGACTTTTCTCCCCGGACGGATCTTCGTATTCGGCGGCTTTGCACTGCGGGCCAATTCTCAGGTCAGATTCGGAAGTTTGAACTACACGGCCGACATCCGCGGAGACTTGATCTTCGACGGATTGGAGCCATAGCCGAACATGCCGCACTGTCACAATGGGCATGATTTAGCTCTGCCGTCGAACAGTGCCCGGGAGGCCGCACCTGTGTCTGCTCCGACCCCTAGCTCGGAGCCAATCACACCAATCGAGGACAGGTGGTTAGACACCGCCTCGGGGGCTGCAATCTCTACGGCGATCGAGCCGAACACCTGCCCTATTCTCTGCAAAGCCCGTGACTCCAAGGAGCCGGACTCCTCTCCAGCCTCCGAGCCCTCTGCGCCCCGACTGATCGAACCCGATTGGGCGCCGATCATGGAGTTCACCACCGCGGACATCTTTCAGCACTCGCCCTTCGGTGATATTCTGAATTCACTAAAGTCTCTCTCTTTATCAGGAAAGCCCTGGCCGGACTATGGTCAAAAAGGTTGGGATGCGGATGATGAAGAAATTCAAAGCCCACCCACCACCCACTTTGTAGCCACTGTCAATAATTTAAACGACGTGCTCGACTTCGACTCCGAAGACATCGATGGTATGGACGACGATGTAGGAAATGAACATGAACCAATGCCTATAAGGCACTGGATAGCCACCTCATCTCATGATGTATACATGGTGGACACACCCAAAGGAAGCGACGACGAGGAACACAGGGATGCAACGAGGGATCGTTCACTCGAAAAGCAATCAAAGCGGTGATGTAAGCGCCGCTCCAAGCCCCGCCTCGACAGAGACAACAGTCATACAGACCCAGCCATAGAGCAGGACGAGCCGGCGGACGACGAACATGCCTTCGAGCAAGCGTCCGAACAGGGAAACTCGGATAAACAAACCGAACACCCCGTCCCCGGCGAAAACAACAGTCTGGACAACCTTACGCTGGATAAACTCATGGAGCAGAAGAACCTCCACAAAAGGCTCGTCGCCACTGCGCATAGCCTGAAAAAGCAGAAGCAGAAGCTCAAAACTGCGGAAGATGCACTCAGAATCAGATGGAGCAAAGTACGCAACACCGCAGACAAATATGACGGCAGTCGCCGCACAAAAAGCTATCCAAAGCGAAAGCTACTGCCTGAATTTGACGAGGAGGCCTTAGAGCCCCCGCAGTCAAAAAATAGGAAAGCCATCCGGTCGGATGGACGACCGCATGGCCAGCATGGAGCGGCAAGCGGCGCTGCACACAAGCCGGCACGCGATCCACCAAAGGATCCGCATCAAAAAGACGGCCCAGCCAGATCTATATACGGGCCAAGAAAGCAAGCTCTAGTAAGCAATTCAACACAACAAATATCCGAACATCACGACACACCCAAATACAGGGCTGCCGCACACCCCCTATGTTTCACCGACGAGGTGCTGGACCATGAATTTCCAGCGGGATTCAAGCCCGTGAACATAGAGGCATATGACGGAACAACAGATCCTGGGGTCTGGATCGAGGATTATATCCTCCACATACACATGGCCAAAGGAGATGACCTCCACGCCATAAAATACTTACTCCTCAAGCTTAAAGGGCCAGCCAGGCATTGGCTCAAAAGCCTTCCCGAAAACACCATTGGAAGTTGGGAAGAGCTTGAGGATGCTTTCTGGGCAAATTTTCAAGGGACCTATGTCCGCCCTCCGGATGCAGACGATCTCAGTCACATAACTCAACAGCCCGGAGAGTCAGCCCAGAAATTCTAGAACAGATTTCTTACTAAAAAGAATCAGATAGTCGATTGTCCGGACGCCGAAGCCCTAGCAGCTTTTAAGCACAACGTTCGAGACGAATGGCTCGCCAGACACCTCGGCCAAGAAAAGCCAAGAACAATGGCCGCATTGACAAGCCTCATGACCCGCTTTTGCGTAGGATAGGACAGCTGGTTGGCAAGATGCGACACCAGCGACCCAAGTACATCCGAAGTTAGGGATGGAAACGGGAAACCCCGATGCAGCAAGGACCAGCGCCAGAATAAGGGAAACAACCCGAAGAGCACGGCGGTCAACGCCGGATTCAAAAGCTCGCGGCAGAATTGTGCCCCTACCGATCGAATCCGATTGGGCGCCAATCATGGAGTTCACCGCCGCGGACATCTTTCAGCACTTGCCCTTCGGCGATATTCTGAATTCACTAAAGTCTCTCTCTTTATCAGGAAAGCCCTGGCCGGACTATGGTCAAAAAGGTTGGGATGCGGATGATGAAGAAATTCAAAGCCCACCCACCACCCACTTTGTAGCCACTGTCAATAATTTAAACGACGTGCTCGACTTCGACTCCGAAGACATCGACGGTATGGACGACGATGTAGGAGACGAACATGAACCAACGCCTATAAGGCGCTGGACAGCCACCTCATCTCATGATGTATACATGGTGGACACACCCAAAGGAAGTGACAATGAGGAACACAGGGATGCAACGAGGAATCGTTCACTCGAAAAGCAATCAAAGCGGCGACGTAAGCGCCGCTCCAAGCCCCGCCTCGATAGAGACAGCAGCCATACAGACCCAGCCATAGAGTAGGATGAGCCGGCAGACGACGAACATCCTTCGAGCAAGCGTCCGAACAGGGCAACTTGGATAAACAAACCGAACACCCCGTCCCCGGCGAAAACAATAGTCCGGACGACCTTACGCCGGATAAACTCATGGAGCAGAAGAGCCTCCACAAAAGGCTCGTCGCCACTACGCATAGCCTGAAAATGCAGAAGCGGAAGCTAAAAACTACGGAAGATGCACCCAGAATCAGATGGAGCAAAGTATGCAACACCGCAGACAAATATGCCGGCAGTCGCCGCACAAAAAGCTATCCAAAGCGAAAGCTACTGCCTGAATTTGACGAGGAGGCCTTAGAGCCCCCGCAGTCAAAAAATAGGAAAGCCATCCGGTCGGATGGACGACCGCATGGCCAGCATGGAGCGGCAAGTGGCGCCGCACACAAGTCGGCACGCGATCCACCAAAGGATCCGCATCAAAAAGACGGCCCAGCCAGACCTATATACGGGCCAAGAAAGCAAGCTCTAGTAAGCAATGCAACACAACCAAAAATCCGAACATCACGGCACACCCAAATACAGGGGTGCCGCACACCCCCTATGTTTCACCGATGAGGTGCTGGACCATGAATTTCCAGCGGGATTCAAGCCCGTAAACATAGAGGCGTACGACGGAACAACAGACATTGGGGTCTGGATTGAGGATTATATCCTCCACATACACATGGCCAGAGGAGATGACCTCCACGCCATAAAATACTTACCCCTCAAGCTTAAAGGGCCAGCCCGGCATTGGCTCAAAAGCCTTCCCGAAAACACCATTGGAAGTTGGGAAGAGCTTGAGGATGCTTTCTGGGCAAATTTTCAAGGGACCTATGTCCGCCCTCCGGATGCAGACGATCTCAGTCACATAACTCAACAGCCTGGAGAGTCAGCCCGGAAATTCTGGAACAGATTTCTTACTAAAAAGAATCAAATAGTCGACTGTCCGGATGCCGAAGCCCTAGCGGCTTTTAAGCACAACGTTCAAGACGAATGGCTCGCCAGACACCTCGGCCAAGAAAAGCCAAGAACAATGGCCGCATTAACAAGCCTCATGACCCGCTTTTGCGCAGGAGGGGACAGCTGGCTGGCAAGATGTAGGACCAGCAACCCAAGTACATCCGAAGTTAGAGATGGAAACGGAAAAACCCCGACGCAGCAAAGACCAGAGCCGGAATAAGGGAAATAGCCCAAAGAGCACGGCGGTCAACGCTGGATTCAAAAGCTCGCGGCAGAATCAGAGAAAGCCGCCCCTCAAGGATAACAGGGATGAGCTATCCAACTTAAACAAAATCTTGGACAAGATATGTCAAATACACAGTACTCCTGGGAAGCCTGCAAACCATACCCACAGAGATCGTTGGGTTTTCAAGCATGCCGGCAAGCTCAACGCCGAACACAAGGGGCTCGACACATCAGGTGAGGACGACGATGAACCCCACAAGCAGGGCACAAGGAAACAAAAGGATTTCCCACAACAAGTTAAAATAGTAAACTTACTTCACGTAACGAACAGAACGACGCCACCAGAGATACGCACCATACGGCCTATCCCAAAGGAGTCTCGCCAATGGTTGTTAAAACAAATTACCTTCGACCATCAGGATTACTCCAGAAGTATCCAGAACGCAGGGTGGACTGCCTTGGTATTAGATCCAATAATCGACGAACTCCGCTTTACAAATGTCCTGATGGACGGCGGCAGTGGTCTAAACCTGTTATACCAAGACACAATCCGCAACATGGGGATAGACCCCCAAAAAATTCGCCATAGCAAAACCGCCTTTCAAGGGGTAAAGCCAGGCCCGGATGCCCGCTGTATGGGTTCTCTCCGGCTAGAAGTTATGTTCGGCTCCCCCGATAACTTCCGTCGTGAACAGCTAACTTTCCACATCGCCCCATTCTCAAGTAGCTATCAAGCACTGCTGGGACGCGACGCTTTCGCCCGCTTTAACGCAATACCGCATTATGCATCTCTTACGCTTAAGATGCCCGGTCCACGAGGCATCATCTTATTAAAGGGAAAACATTGAGTGTTCCCCCCGCGCGGAAAACAGTGCGGCTGCCTTGACAGCCCCACAATAAAGTGGCTTCACCAGCCAAAGCATCTAAACAGGTCGTCAAGACCACGGACACGGCTAGACGAGTCCGGCATAAACATACAATTGGTAAAGGCTTAATAGCCGTATACCCCTGTACTAGGGGCTCCACGCATATAAAAAAAGAGATAATAAAGCTCAATTTTACCCATTTTGATTTATACTTTGTTTATTTAGTATAACTCATGTTCGGCACGATCTTTCTTTAACTAAGTTCCTCTCTTTTACAGATGAACACTGTGCTACGCCCGTCCAGGATAGGGCACAACGGAGACACGGGTGCAGACATGCAGCAGGGACCCGTTCCAAGGATTCTTTTCAGATTAAGACCCTGCGTAAACCTTTTTTACTGTCTCTTGTTGATACACATCCCCTGGTTTCTTGGTATAACCAAGGAGGAGGGGGGCGTTTTGGCATGTGGCCATGTCAGAGTTTTGCGCATACCTGGACACTAGGGGCTTATTACTAAGGGCGTTATCCCGCCCGCCCTCATAAAGACCGAATACCTTAGGGAGTGTTCGGCATCGCGAGTTTGGCCTTATATGCATCAGCTCCGAATCATGTCTTTGGTCAAATGTTGGGTTTTCCCGGCTCCTGTGTTTTGCTGCCTTACGTTCCGCTCTATCGGCTAAGGCGGCACCAGGAGAACTACTGCGATTGTGCCCCGGTTTGGCCAGGCGAGTACCTCAGTAGAGAAAGCCGAAAACTGATTGTCATGACATAGCGTGAGACTGGTCAACCACTCGATGACGTACCGGAATCTTTAGGATTCCTCCGCATTAACGAAGGGGCGTTTCCCGGCCAGGCACATATGCGCCCCGAGTTCGGATGAGCGCAGGTGCCACCAGGGGCTATATAAGTAGCCTCAATGTCAAACTCCTATGGCTAAGTGAAAGTGATAAAGCATCATAGTCCGATTGCCTAGTTCACTGCGCTATCACCTCCTTTGTAGGACCAAGACGTTGGATCAAGTGTGAAAATGCGCCTTCTGCGAACACCCCTGCATTATGTACGTGGGGGCTGAAGCCGACGACTGCCATCTTTCAGATTATATATACATATATGTTAAACGGCCGCACAGGAGATATCATAATACTTGAAGGAACAAGTATAAAAAGCTTCTACAATTTATCAAAATATTGTCTTACGATAATACATGCTATTCAAATATAGTATCCTTCGAGCACTGCATCTCTATTAAATGAGCGCCTTGCAGCACTTCCTGAAAATAGCACTCGGCAGGTACTCGGCATCCGAGTCTGGGGATGCAACAGCGGTGGCCTCCATTTCCGCCCAGTATGTCTTGACACGGGCAAGAGCCATCCGCGCACCCTCTATGCATGCTGACCTCTTCATCGCATTGATATGCGGCGCCGCACCAAGGAACTGTTGCACCAAGTTGAAATAACTTTTCGGCTCTGGTCTCTCTGGCCACAGATGACTCACGACATACTTCATGGCGAGTCTGGACAACCTATTTAGCTCGGCCCATTCGGCCAAACGACCGGCTAATGACAGTGGGCGCTCTGGATTGTGGAACTGTGACCAGAAGAGCTTTTCCACTTCGCGATCTTCTTGATCTCGGAAGTGCTCGGCCGCATCTA
>NW_024120605.1:0-9581 GCF_003073215.2 Triticum urartu
CTTGTACTAAGCGGGAATACTGCTTGTGCATCGAACTCCATAAACCCCAAAGTTATTCCATATGAGTCCTGAAGGAAATATGCCCTAGAGGCAATAATAAAGTTATTATTTATTTCCTTATATCATGATAAATGTTTATTATTCATGCTAGAATTGTATTAACCGGAAACATAATACATGTGTGAATACATAGACAAACATAGTGTCACTAGTATGCCTCTACTTGACTAGCTCGTTGATCGAAGATGGTTATGTTTTCTAACCATAGACATGAGTTGTCATTTGATTAATGGGATCACATCATTAGGAGAATGATGTGATTGACTTGACCCATTTCGTTAGCTTAGCACTTGATCGTTTAGTTTGTTGCTATTGCTTTCTTCATGACTTATACATGTTCCTATGACTATGAGATTATGCAACTCCCGTTTACCGGAGGAACACTTTGTGTGCTACCAAACGTCACAACATAACTGGGTGATTATAAAGGTGCTCTACAGGTGTCTCCGAAGGTACTTGTTGGGTTGGCATATTTCAAGATTAGGATTTGTCACTCCGATTGTCGGAGAGGTATCTCTGGGCCCTCTCGGTAATGCACATCACATAAGCCTTGCAAGCATTGCAACTATAAGTTAGTTGCGGGATGATGTATTACGGAATGAGTAAAGAGACTTGCCGGTAACGAGATTGAACAAGGTATTGAGATACCGACGATCAAATCTCGGGCAAGTAACATAGCGATGACAAAGGGAACAACGTATGTTGTTATGCGGTCTGACCGATAAAAGATCTTCGTAGAATATGTAGGAGCCAATATGAGCATCCAGGTTCCGTTGTTGGTTATTGATCGGAGACGTGTCTCGGTCATGTCTACATTGTTCTCGAACCCGTAGGGTCCGCACGCTTAACGTTACGATGACAGTTTCATTATGAGTTTATATATTTTGATGTACCGAAGGTTGTTCGGAGTCCCGGATGTGATCACGGACATAACAAGGAGTCTCGAAATAGTCGAGACATAAAGATATAAAACGGAGTACCGGGGGTTATCGGATGTGATATATTGGACGACTATATTCGGACACAGGAATGGTTCCGGAGTTATCGGATATAAAACGGAGTACCGGGGGTTACGGAACCCCCCCCCCCCCGGGGGGGTTAATGGGCCTCATGGGCCCAAAGTGGAGCAGAGGAGGGGCGGCCAGGGCAGGCTGTGCGCCCCCTCCCCCTCTAGTCCGAATTGGACAAGGAGGGAGGGGCGGCGCCCCCCCCCCCTTTCCTTTCTCTCCTCTCTCCCTTCCTTCCCCCTCTCCTAGTTGGACAAGGAAAGGAGGGAGTCCTACTCCCGGTAGGAGTAGGACTCCTCCCTGGCACGCCTCCTCCTGGCCGGCCGCCCCTCCCTCTTGCTCCTTTATATACAGGGGTAGGGGGCACCTCTAGACACAACAATTGATCCTTGAGATCTATTAGCCGTGTGCGGTGCCCTCCTCCACCATAATCCTCGATAATATTGTAGCGGTGCTTAGGCGAAGCCCTGCGACGGTAGAACATCAAGATCGTCACCACGCCGTCGTGCTGACGGAACTCTTCCCCGACATTCTGCTGGATCAGAGTCCGGGGATCGTCATCGAGCTGAACGTGTGCTAGAACTCGGAGGTGCCATAATTTCGGTGCTTGATCGGTCGGGCCGTGAAGACGTACGACTACATCAACCGCGTTGTGCTAACGCTTCCGCTTTTGGTCTACGAGGGTACGTAGACAACACTCTCCTCTCTCGTTGCTATGCATCACCATGATCTTGCGTGTGCGTAGGAATTTTTTTGAAATTACTTCGTTCCCTAACAGCGGCATCAGAGCCTAGGTTTTATGCGTTGATGTTGTGCACGAGTAGAACACAAGTGAGTTGTGGGCGATATAAGTCATACTGCTTACCAGCATGTCATACTTTTGTTCGGCAGTATTGTTGGATGAAGCGGCCCGGACCGACATTACGCGTACGCTTACGCGAGACTGGTTCTACCGATGTGCTTTGCACACAGTGGCTGGCGGGTGTCAGTTTCTCCAACTTTAGTTGAACCAAGTGTGGCTACGCCCGGTCCTTGCGAAGGTTAAAACAGCACCAACTTGACAAACTATCGTTGTGGTTTTGATGCGTAGGTAAGAACGGTTCTTGCTAAGCCCGTAGCAGCCACGTAAAACTTGCAACAACAAAGTAGAGGACGTCTAACTTGTTTTTGCAGGGCATGTTGTGATGTGATATGGTCAAGACATGATGCTAAATTTTATTGTATGAGATGATCATGTTTTGTAACCGAGTTATCGGCAACTGGCAGGAGCCATATGGTCGTCGCTTTATTGTATGCAATGCAATCGCGCTGTAATGCTTTACTTTATCATTACGCGGTAGCGATAGTCATGGAAGCATAAGATTGGCGAGACGACAACGATGCTACGATGGAGATCATGGTGTCACGCCGGTGACGATGGTGATCATGACGGTACTTCGGAGATGGAGATCACAAGTACAAGATGATGATGGCCATATCATATCACTTATATTGATTGCAAGTGATGTTTATCTTTTATGCATCTTATCTTGCTTTGATTGACGGTAGCATTATAAGATGATCCCTCACTAAATTATCAAAGTATAAGTGTTCTCCCTGAGTATGCACCATTGCGAAAGTTCTTCATGCTGAGACACCACGTGATGATCGGGTGTGATAGGCTCTACGTTCAAATACAACGGGTGCAAAAACAGTTGCACACGCGGAATACTCAGGTTAAACTTGACGATCCTAGCATATAACAGATATGGCCTCGGAACACAGAGACCGAAAGGTCGAGCGTGAATCATATAGTAGATATGATCAACATAGTGATGTTCACCATTGAAACTACTCCATCTCAGGTGATGATCGGACATGGTTTAGTTGATTTGGATCATGTGATCACTTAGAGGATTAGAGGGATGTCTATCTAAGTGGGAGTTCTTAAGTAATATGATTAATTGAACTTTAAATTTATCATGAACTTAGTACCTGATAGTATCTTGCTTGTTTATGTTGATTGTAGGATAGATGGCTCGTGCTGTTGTTCCGTTGAATTTTAATGCGTTCCTTGAGAAAGCAAAGTGAAAGATGATGTAGCAATTACACGGACTGATCTGTAACTTGAGATTATCCTCCTTGCTGCACAGAAGAATTACGTCTGGAAGCACCGCTGGGTGCCAGGCCTGCATGGGAGCAACACAGTGTTATGAACGTCTGGCCAGAGCAAAGCTGATGGACTACTCGATAGTTCAGTTGTGCCATGCTTTACGGCTTAGAATCGGGACTTCAACGACGTTTTGAACGTTCATGGAGCATATGAGATGTTCCAAGTTGAAGTTAATATTTCAAGCAAATGCTCGGATTGAGAGATATGAAGTCTCCAATAGTTTCATAGCTGCAAAGATGGAGGAGAACAGTCTGTCAGTGAGCATATACTCAAAATGTCTGGGTATAATAATCACTCTTGATTCAATGGGAAGTTAATCTTCCAGGATGATTGCGTCATTGACAGGTTCTTCAATCACTCCACCAAGCTACAAGAGCTTCGTGATGAACTATAAATGCAAGATGAACAAGACTATTCCCGGACTCTTCGCAATGCTGAAAGCTGCGAGGTAGAAATCAAGAAGGAGCATCAAAGTTGTGATGGACAAGACCACTAGTTTCAAGAAAGGCAAAGGGAAGAAGAAGGGGAACTTCAAGAGACAGGCAACAAGTTGCTGCTCAGGAGAAGAAACCCAAAGTCTGGACCTAAGCCTGAAAGTGAGTGCTTCTACTGCAAAGCAGACTGGTCACTGGAGCCGGAACTGCCCCAATTTGGCGGATAAGAAGGATGGGCAAGGTGACAAAGGTATATGTGATATACATGTTATTGATGTACCTTACTAATGCTCGCAGTAGCACCTGGGGTATTTGATTACTGTTCTTGTTGCTAATTATTTGCAACTCGAAACAGGGACTACGCGATTAAGCGAAGATTGGCTAAGGACGAGGTGACGATGCGCCTGGAAATCGTTCCAAAGTCGATGTGATCGTCGGTCGGCACGCTACCTCTTACATCTACCTTCGGGATTAATATTAGACCTAAATAATGTTATTTTGGTTGCCAGCGTTGAGCATGAACATTATATCTGGATCTTGTTGATGCGAGAACGGTTATTCATTAATTCAGAGAATAATGGTTGTCTATTTATATGAGTAATATCTTTATGGTCATGCATCCTTGAAAAGTGGTCTATTTTTGTTGAATCTCGATAGTAGTGATACACATATTCATAATACAGAAGCCAAAAGATGCAGAGTTGATAATGATAGTGCAACTTATTTGTGGCACTGCCGTTTAGGTCATATTGGTGTAAAGCGCATGAAGAAACTCCATACTGATGGACTTTTCGAACCACTTGATTATGAATCACCTGGTACTTGCGAACCGTGCCTCATGGGCAAGATGACTAAAACGCCGTTCTCTAGAACTATGGAGCAAGCAACAGATTTGTTGGAAATCATACATACAGATGTATGTGTTTCGATGAATGTTGAGGCTCGCGGCGGGTATCGTTATTTTCTCACCTTCACAGATGATTTAAGCAGATATGGGTATATCTACTTAATGAAACATAAGTCTGAAACATTTGAAAAGTTCAAAGAATTTCAGAGTGAAGTGGAAAATCATCGTAACAAGAAAATAAAGTTTCTACGATCTGATCGTGGAGGAGAATATTTGAGTTACGAGTTTGGTGTACATTTGAAACAATGTGGAATAGTTTCGCAACTCACGCCACCCGGAACACCACAGCGTAATGGTGTGTCCGAACGTCGTAATCGTACTTTACTAGATATGGTACGATCTATGATGTCTCTTACTGATTTACCGCTATCGTTTTGGGGTTATGCTTTAGAGACGGCCGCATTCACGTTAAATAGGGCACCATCAAAATCCGTTGAGACGACGCCTTATGAACTGTGGTTTGGCAAGAAACCAAAGTTGTCGTTTCTGAAAGTTTGGGGCTGCGATGCTTATGTGAAAAAGCTTCAACCTGATAAGCTCGAACCCAAATCGGAGAAATGTGTCTTCATAGGATATCCAAAGGAAACTATTGGATACACCTTCTATCACAGATCCGAAGGCAAGACTTTTGTTGCTAAATTCGGAAACTTTCTGGAGAAGGAGTTTCTCTCGAAAGAAGTGAGTGGGAGGAAAGTAGAACTTGACGAGGTAACTGTACCTGCTCCCTTATTGGAAAGTAGTACATCACAGAAAACTGTTTCTGCGACACCTACACCAATAGTGAGGAAGCTAATGATGATGATCATGAAACTTCAGGACAAGATACTACTGAACCTCGTAGATCAACCAGAGTGAGATCCGCACCAGAGTGGTACGGTAATCCAGTTCTGGAAATCATGCTACTAGATCATGATGAACCTACGAACTATGAAGAAGCGATGGTGAGCCCAGATTCCGCAAAGTGGCTTGAAGCCATGAAATCTGAGATGGGATCCATGTATGAGAACAAAGTATGGACTTTGGTTGACTTGCCTGATGATCGGCAAGCAATTGAGAATAAATGGATCTTCAAGAAGAAGACTGACGCTGACGGTAATGTTACTGTCTACAAAGCTCGACTTGTCGCAAAAGGTTTTCGACAAGTTCAAGGGGTTGACTACGATGAGACCTTCTCACCCGTAGCGATGCTTAAGTCTGTCCGAATCATGTTAGCAATTGCCGCATTTTATGATTATGAAATTTGGCAGATGGATGTCAAAACTGCATTCCTGAATGGATTTCTGGAAGAAGAGTTGTATATGATGCACCGGAAGGTTTTGTCGATCCAAAAGAGCTAACAAAGTGTGCAAGCTCCAGCGATCCATTTATGGACTGGTGCAAGCCTCTCGGAGTTGGAATAAACGCTTTGATAGTGTGATCAAAGCATTTGGTTTTATACAGACTTTTGGAGAAGCCTGTATTTACAAGAAAGTGAGTGGGAGCTCTGTAGCATTTCTGATATTATATGTGGATGACATATTACTGATTGGAAATGATATAGAATTTCTGGATAGCATAAAGGGATACTTGAATAAGAGTTTTTCAATGAAAGACCTCGGTGAAGCTGCTTACATATTAGGCATAAAGATCTATAGAGATAGATCAAGACGTTTAATTGGACTTTCACAAAGCACATACCTTGACAAGATTTTGAAGAAGTTCAAAATGGATCAAGCAAAGAAAGGGTTCTTGCCTGTGTTACAAGGTGTGAAGTTGAGTCAGACTCAATGCCCGACCACTGCAGAAGATAGAGAGAAAATGAAAGATGTTCCCTATGCTTCAGCCATAGGCTCTATCATGTATGCAATGCTGTGTACCAGACCTGATGTGTGCCTTGCTATAAGTTTAGCAGGGAGGTACCAAAGTAATCCAGGAGTGGATCACTGGACAGCGGTCAAGAACATCCTGAAATACCTGAAAAGGACTAAGGATATGTTTCTCGTATATGGAGGTGACAAAGAGCTCATCGTAAAAGGTTACGTTGATGCAAGCTTTGACACTGATCCGGACGATTCTAAATCGCAAACCGGATACGTGTTTACATTAAACGGTGGAGCTGTCAGTTGGTGCAGTTCTAAACAAAGCGTCGTAGCGGGATCTACATGTGAAGCGGAGTACATAGCTGCTTCGGAAGCAGCGAATGAAGGAGTCTGGATGAAGGAGTTCATATCCGATCTAGGTGTCATACCTAGTGCATCGGGTCCAATGAAAATCTTTTGTGACAATACTGGTGCAATTGCCTTGGCAAAGGAATCCAGATTTCACAAGAGAACCAAGCACATCAAGAGACGCTTCAATTCCATCCGGGATCTAGTCCAGGTGGGAGACATAGAGATTTGCAAGATACATACGGATCTGAATGTTGCAGACCCGTTGACTAAGCCTCTTCCACGAGCAAAACATGATCAGCACCAAGGCTCCATGGGTGTTAGAATCATTACTGTGTAATCCTAGATTATTGACTCTAGTGCAAGTGGGAGACTGAAGGAAATATGCCCTAGAGGCAATAATAAAGTTATTATTTATTTCCTTAAATCATGATAAATGTTTATTATTCATGCTAGAATTGTATTAACCGGAAACATAATACATGTGTGAATACATAGACAAACAGAGTGTCACTAGTATGCCTCTACTTGACTAGCTCATTGATCAAAGATGGTTATGTTTCCTAACCATAGACATGAGTTGTCATTTGATTAATGGAATCACATCATTAGGAGAATGATGTGATTGACTTGACCCATTCCATTAGAATAGCACTTGATCGTTTAGTTTGTTGCTATTGCTTTCTTCATGACTTATACATGTTCCTATGACTATGAGATTATGCAACTCCCGTTTACCAGAGGAACACTTTGTGTGCCACCAAATGTCACAACGTAACTGGGTGATTATAAAGGTGCTCTACAGGTGTCTCCGAAGGTACTTGTTGGGTTGGCGTATTTCGAAATTAGGATTTGTCACTCCGATTGTCGGAGAGGTATCTCTGGGCCCTCTTGGTAATGCACATCACTTAAGCCTTGCAAGCATTGCAACTAATGAGTTAGTTGCAGGATGATGTATTACGGAACGAGTAAAGAGACTTGCTGGTAACGATATTGAACTAGGTATTGAGATACCGACGATCGAATCTCGGGAAAGTAACATACCGATGACAAAGGGAACAACGTATGTTGTTATGCGATCTGACCGATAAAGATCTTCGTAAAATATGTGGGAGCCAATATGAGCATCCAGGTTCCGCTATTGGTTATTGACCGGAGACGTGTCTCGGTCATGTCTACATTGTTCTCGAACCCGTAGGGTCCGCACGCGTAAGGTTTCGATGACAATTATATTATGAGTTTATGAGTTTTGATGTACCGAAGGAGTTCGGAGTCCCAGATGAGATCGGGGACATGACGAGGAGTCTCGAAATGGTCGAGACGTAAGGATCGATATATTGGACGACTATATTCGGACATCGGAAAGGTTTCGAGTGATTCGGGTATTTTTCGGAGTACCGGAGAGTTACGGGAATACGTATTGGGCCTTATTGGGCCATATGGGAAAGAAGGAAAAGGGCCTCAAGGGTGGCCGCACCCCTCCCCTTGGTCTGGTCCGAATTGGACTAGGGAAGGGGGGCGCCCCCTTCCTTCCTTCTCCTTTTCCCTTCCTCTTTTCCTATTCCATATGGGAGGTGGAATCCTACTAGGACTAGGGAGTCCTAGTAGGACTCCACACTTGGCGCACCCCCTCCTAGGGCCGGCCTCCTCCTCCCTTGCTCCTTTATATACGGGTGCAAGTGGGCACCCCAAAGACACAACAATTGATCATTGATCTCTTAGCCGTGTGCGGTGCCCCCTTCCACCATAATCCTCTATAATATTGTAGCGGTGCTTAGGCGAAGCCCTGCGACGGTAGAACATCAAGATCGTCACCACGCCGTCGTGCTGACGGAACTCTTCCCCGACATTCTGCTGGATCGGAGTCCGGGGATCGTCATCGAGCTGAACGTGTGCTAGAACTCGGAGGTGCCGTAGTTTTAGTGCTTGATCGGTCGGGCCGTGAGGATGTACGACTACATCAACGGCGTTGTGCTAACGCTTCCGCTTTCGGTCTACGAGGGTACGCAGACAACACTCTCCTCTCTCGTTGCTATGCATCACCATGATCTTGCGTGTGCGTAGGAATTTTTTTGAAATTACTTCGTTCCCCAACAGTTACTACCGAATCCCGTAGGTCAAACAGAGTGAGATCCACACCAGAGTGGTACAGTAATCCTGTTCTGGATGTCATGTTACTTGACCATGACGAACCTACGAACTATGAGGAAGCGATGATGAGCCCAGATTCCGCGAAATGGCTTGAGGCCATAAAATATGAGATGGGATCCATGTATGGGAACAAAGTATGGACTTTGATTGACTTGCCCGATGATCGGTGAGTCATTAAGAATAAATGGATCTTTAAGAGGAAGACGGATGCTGATAGTAGTGTTACTATCTACAAAGCTCGAATTGTCGCAAAATGTTTTCGACAAGTTCAAGGTGTTGACTATGATGAGATTTTCTCACTCGTATCGATGCTTAAAAGTCTGTCTGAATCATGTTAGCAGCTGCCGCATTTTATGAAATCTAGCAAATGGATGTCGAAACTGTATTCCTTCATGGATTTCTTAAAAGAAGAGTTGTATATGATGCAACCAGAAGGTTTTGTCGATCCTAAAGGTGCTACGAAAGTGTGGAAGCTCCAACGATCCATCTATGGACTGGTGCAAGCATCTCGGAGTTGGAATATATGCTTTGATAAAGTGATCAAAGCATATGGTTTTATACAGACTTGTGGTGAAGCCTGTATTTACAAGAAAGTGAGTGGGAGTGTCGGTGTCAAAACCGGCGGATCTCGGGTAGTGGGTCCCGAACTGTGCGTCTAGGCCGGATGGTAACAGGAGGCAGGGAACACGATGTTTTACCCAGGTTCGGGCCCTCTTGATGGAG
>NW_024120606.1:0-10021 GCF_003073215.2 Triticum urartu
CCCTATTTTCAGGTGGGTGGGTAAGGCCACCATCAGCCCGTAACGATAATTCGTAAGATTCATCTCGTAACTGTAGCAAAGCTCGTCGGACAGTGCGACCGGCGGAAATTTCGGCCTGCACTTAATCCGGACGGAATAGAGGACACCTACTGCACCTCGAGCAGCAGAAAAGCGCCTCCCAACAACACCACCACCATTCCTCAAAAAGAAAAAAAAAACAACACCACCACCACAACAACAAAACTCGATTGGAATCCTCGACCCCAACAAGGATGGCAGCTCAGCGTTCTCGACGCGCCTACATACACATGTGAAACCCATCCGCATTCCTCTATCTCCCATCCATCAAACCTCTGTAACATTCTCTGAACGAGCAGCTGTGAGTTCATGCCGGCTAGGTGGTGATGAGAGCGACGTCAACAGCTGCATGATGCTGTTGCCCGCCATGAACACTAGCAACAACGTCATGCCAACCTCCGTCCCGTGCACACACAAAGTTCATAAAAGGTTAAACTGAATGGCTCGTTAACCAGGGGAGTACAGGAACAAGAGGTGGCTGGAGATGCCGGGGAGGGTGCAGATGCTGGCAAGTTGTCGGCGATCACCAGTTATGACGATGGAAACAGATACAGACCCACTATGGATGACCAGCCTAATAAATACAGCAATGCCTGATCCCCCTCTCTGATAGGAAATTCATGTGTCATGAATTTCCAGATAGTACCACTGAACATTGTTTGCATGAAGATACCTTGGGTCACATTAGATAGGGAATGATCAGCTAAGCAGTGATATTACAAGGATAACGGCAAGACAGCAAAAAATTGAAAGTCGATTCACAGGTTACCCTTGAGCAGCAGCTCACAGTGCAAGTATCCATAACTTCTACTCAATGGCATACAGCGGCAACTGCTGTTCCACAGCACACAGGACACAGTGAACCATCCAGCCATAAAAAGAAACTACCTAAAGCAAGCAGATACAACTTTTTTTAAAACTGCCTATATGCCATCCAGCCAAGACTTGCCCTGCTTCACTACAAGATTTTGCACTGTCATCCATTGCCCTGCCCTCAATCAAAACAGCCACCTTCAACAGCAACATTTTGCACCGCCATCCCTGGCCCGCAATCAAACAGCTACCTTTGCCCAGATCTTCCTTCACTCAAGCTTCAACATCCTGTCATACAAAGATTACATCAATTGCAAATATACATACAGGAGAACAAAGGATAAAAAACAAAACAGTACTAGGAAAACATAGACTTACGGAAGGAAAGGTTTCTTGTAGCCATGACGCCGCATGAGTGCCATGCGGCACTTCTCTGAATCGTGACAGAGGATATACAACGACTTGCCCACTAAAGCTTCAAGGCACCAGTTGTCCGATGGTCCTTTAAACTTGAGCAAAGGCTTGTATTTCATGTACTTGTTAGCTTCAGCTTTGAAAGTGGCAAACATATCAACGAATGTGGGGTCATGTGAATGTGCATCCGCCAAGCCGTACTCTACCTCCAAAAGGGCCAACCAGAAGTGGATACCAAGGCATGATACATCACCCCAGTCTTGAATTAAATCCAACATTAAGTGTGTAAGAAAAGCAGGGTTCTTCATCTTGTTTTGCACCCCCTTGAACGTAAGTTTCATCCCAAAGAAAAACCTACTCGCTTCACACAGCATGAAAAATATCGTATCTTTGAGAAGACAACCTAGGCGGTCGTGTTCAGGCTTTTTAACAGGTCGAAAGTTTTTGAAATGGTTGCATGCCTTATCTAAGACGCCCTCATTAATCTGAATCGAAGGACTGTACACATAAAAAGAGAGAGAGAAAGGTTTTATAAGCTGAACAGCTATTGTTTTTTGACAAAAAATGAAGACATTGCTGTTTAGTAGATAAAAAGCACATAAAAAGGAAATATCTTTTACTTACATATGAAAGTAGGCCAAGGGTAATCCAGAAGGAGCAGAATTAAGGAAGAATTTCTTCGGAAGGATGCTAACATTCCCAAAAGAACACCAAAGCTTCTTCAATATGTCATCCCGTGGTTCAAGCACACGAAAGCCACAAAGATATAAGTTGTCAAGACGAACTGGATACTGATATATGATATCATCCTTCAGCACCTCAATGATAAAAAAATTCAGATCCTATATTGTAAAGAGAAAAAGTAGAACAGTAAGTTACAAGACTAAGTTATGAACAGGTTAAATATGATTACTATTAGAAAATGATAAAAACTTCAAAAAATAAAATCCTTCGAGATTTAGTTATATTACTACATCTACTAGTTAGGAAAATTTAAAAACTTAAATTTGGACATGTTTTGCAAAAAAGTGTTATGAAAAAGTAAAAAGGCTATAACTTTTGCATACGATGTCGGAAAAAACGTATAATATATCAAAATGTTTAGCACGAAAATCCGCATCCGATTTTGAAGGGTACCTCACCATGAGTTTGGCAAGAGGGTACAATAGTGATCTAGGAGTGGATCACTGGACAGCGGTCAAAATTATCCTTAGTGGAATAAGGGCATGTTTCTTGGTTATGGAGGTGACAAAAATTCGTCGTAAAGGGTTAAAGGAAATATGCCCTAGAGGCAATAATAAAGTTGTTATTTATATTTCCTTATATCATGATAAATGTTTATTATTCATACTAGAATTGTATTAACCGGAAACTTAGTACATGTGTAAATGCATAGACAAAAACAGAATGTCCCTAGTATGCCTCTACTTGACTAGCTCGTTAATCAAATATGGTTAAGTTTCCTAACCATAGACATGTGTTGTCATTTGATGAACGGGATCACATCATTAGGAGAATGATGTGATGGACAAGACCCATCCGTTAGCTTAGCATAATGATCGTTAAGTTTTATTGCTATTGCTTTCTTCATCACTTATACATGTTCCTCTGACTATGAGATTATGAACTCCCGAATACCAAAGGAACACCATGTGTGCTATCAAACATCACAACGTAACTGCGTGATTATAAGGATGCTCTACAGGTGCCTCCCATGGTGTTTGTTGAGTTGGAATAGATCGAGATTAGGATTTGTCACTCCGTGTATCGGAGAGGTATCTCTAGGCCCTCTCGATAATGCACATCACTATGAGCCTTGCAAGCAATGTGACTAATGAGTTAGTTACGGGATGATGCATTACGGAACGAGTAAAGAGACTTGCCAGTAACGAGATTGAACTAGGTATGATGATACCGACGATCGAATCTCGGGCAAGTAACATACCGATGACAAAAGGAATAACGTATGTTGTTATGCGGTTTAACCAATAAAGATCTTCGTAGAATATGTAGGAGCCAATATGAGCATCGAGGTTCCGCTATTGGTTATTGACCGGAGATGTGTCTCGGTCGTGTCTACATAGTTCTCGAACCCATAGGGTCCGCACGCTTAATGTCCGATGACGATTTGTATTATGAGTTATGTGATTTGATGACCAAAGTTTGTTTGGAGTCCCGGATGAGATCACGGACATGACGAGGAGTCTCTAAATGGTCGAGAGGTAAAGATTCATATATTCGAAGGCTATATTTGAACATCGGAAAGGTTTCGAGTGATTCGAGTGTTTTTCGGAGTATCGGGGAGTTACGAGAATTCACCGGAAGTAGTAATGGGCCTTACTAGGCCATACGGGAAAAGAGGAGGCAGGCCAAGGGGAGGTGGCGCCCCCCATGGGCCCGAATTGGACTAGGGGAAGGGGGCGGTGCCCCCCTTGCCTTTTCCTACTCTCTCTCTCTCTCTCTTTCCTTCTCTCCTCTCCTATTCCGAAAAGGAAAGGGATTCCTACTAGGACTTCCATACTCTTGGCGCGCCCCTAGGGGCCCTGCCTCTCTCCCTCCCTCCTTTATATACATGGGAAGGGGCACCCCAAATACACATCAAGTCTTCTCTTAGCCGTGTGTGGTGCCCCCCTCCACAGGTACACACCTCAGTTATATCATCGTAGTGCTTAGGCGAAGCCCTGCGCTGATAACTTCATCATCACCATCACCACGCCGTCATGCTGACGAAACTCTCCCTCGTCCTCAACTGGATCAAGAGCCCGAGGGACGTCATCGAGCTGAACGTGTGCTGAACACTGAGGTGTCGTACGTTCGGTGCTAGGATCATGTGAATTGTGAAGACGATCGACTACATCAACCACGTTACTAAACGCTTCCGCTTTCGGTCTACGAGGGTACATGGACACACTCTCCCCTCTCATTGCTATGGATCTCCTAGATAGATCTTGCGTGATCGTAGGATTCTTTTTTGAAATACTACGTTCCCCAACAAGAGTAGGATGCCACATCGGGTTGTTAGCTTCCACTAGATCAGTAAGCAAACAAGAGAATGTTACTGATTAGCTGCACAGGATAAACACTGATAGATGGATAGTTCTAGACAAATCGCTGTATTTGCCAGCAAGCAAAAGTGCATCATTCGACATCTTTAACATAAAGCAAGCAAAAGTGTCACAGGCCAATGAACCAAATTTTAGTAATAGTGGCCAATTGCTACCAAAATTTCAACATCCTACACAAAGTCAACATCATTGGCTTTTGCATCCACAGACAGGAGAAACATTTGACAAAAGATCCAAAACAGAAAAGAAACATTCAACAAAAGAATGACATCCTCCAGTGCCGCCCTTGCATCACTTGCTTTCCTGTGCCACCCATCATATAAACATTCGACAAAAGATCTAAGACAGAGAAGAACCATTCGACAAAAGTTTGACAGCCTCCAGCGCTGTCCCGTGCTCAATCATCATAACAATTAACATCCTCAACAGATATTGGCTCCATCCTACAATGGCACAACAACGAGCAATTGTGAATAATCTACATAAACTACAATGATGGATATTTATAGTGAGCTAAAAACATAAACATTACTTACACTGGAAAGATTCTTGCATAAGTCGCATCCCACATGAGTGCCTTGCGAATCAGGACGCAACTATACTTCAGGAGAAAAAGAGACTCACTAGACAATGCTCCAACACACCAATCATTACTTGATCGTTTGAACTTGATCAACGGTTGATTGTTAAACTTTGGATCTGCCTCTGTGTACTTCATGAAGTTGTTGGCCTCTATGGCAAATGCCAACTGCAAATCGAGAAACCGGAATGGATCATGCAAACAGGTTGCAGCCAATTCCATCCTTCTCTCAAGGAATGCCAGCCACAAATAGATACCAAGACGAGATGTGTCACCATAATCTTGTATCAGATCACCCATCAGAAGAGTGACATGCAAAGGGCCTGCCATTTCACTTTGAATGCCTTGAAAGGGTACAAACATTGCAAACCAAAATTTGCAAGCCTCACTCAATATGAAATATAAGGTGTCCTTCAATTGTTGGCCCACCGGATCATCGTCACCACTACCAATAGGACTGAACTCCCGAAAATGATTGCAGAATTTTGCGATGACACCATCGAAGATCTGAATTTTACCACGGTTTTATCATAGAGAAGGAGTCAATTTGCCGGAGAACAAATTGGCAAATGATACTTAACGAAAATCAGGGTGGGAAAGAATTTATATGGCACTAAAAGCATGTTGTGCAGCGTACTTAGAAGTTATTGTAAGCTAATGACAAACCAGATTTCTTTCGGTTCTTGAATAGTCTCTTCGGAAGAATTGACAGCTTCTTAAATGAATACGAAATCTTCTCTAAAGGGTCATCAAAGTGCTCAAGACAGTGAAATCCACAACAATACATGCTATCCAAGCGCATGGGGAATTGGAACACAACATCATCATCAGTGATGACCTCAAGGAGAAAGAAGTTCAGATTCTGCAATGATATACAAAATAAAATAGTAAGTTGGACAACAAGAAGCTCAAGTTAACTAAAAGAAAAGTAGATTTACAAATGAATCAGCAACCAAATACACAAGGCTAGATGGCAAGACTAAATAGCCAGGAATAACTCAAACATACCTGCTCGCCGAAAGGCAAAGCTACAAGAACTCCACCAAGAAAACCATCTTTGAATGTACTAGGAATCTCTCAAACAGGCTCTGCAAAACTAACATTCCTGAGAATCAAGGCAGCGCGGCGTCTCACAAACAAGTTTTGCACTTCCTTGTACATTTGCAGAAGTTGCAACGCAATAGGCTTGGAGGTGATTCTAATTCTGTCAAGTTCCTATTGAAGGAATGCAGAAATATTCAAGTTAGAACTAGTTCGACATAGACATAAGAATATGTAAGAATCATAACAATGACGTGCCAACCATGTTTACACATTTCATACTCTGACATAGCATATAATGATGTGATTCTAATTGTATCAAGATCCTATTGAAGGTAGGCAGAAATATTCAAAGTTAGATTTGGCCTAAAAACATGTTTGCACAGTACATATTACGTACTGACAGAAAGAGTAAGTCAAAACAGCAATCATTAGAATCATTAGATAGCTGTGAATTTGCATAATAAGATGCATCAACAGATAAAGCTCTGAGAGAAAGTACAGATGGCTACATGCTTGCACAATACTTAGGTAGAGTGCACTTGTAATTACTGAAAAGATGTCACAAGGGCATTTGTAGCACATATAACAGTTGTTTCTCTGGTTGAATCAAAAGGTGCCAAAATGGCGGTTGTTTCAGATTGAAGCAATTTAATCCACTAGCATTAAGAATTCAAAGAGAGATTGAAAGAGCAATAATGGCTGAATTTGTAGTTGGAATCATTAAGGTAACAAACAACATAATGTTTTATTTTAGACAAGTCCCGCCGCCACAAGTATGAACTGAAAACTAAGAGACAAACTATTGCATTCCTGGAAATTGATATGTTTCACGTTAATGAAGAGACAAGGGATCACAGACATTGTAAAAATTCAGTGCAGCAACAGTTTGTAACTATTGTCGCAAAAGCATACAAGAAGGCAAGAAATAAACTAATAAATTATATTATAAGAGCACTGCATGGGCTTCTTCCTTGTGGTAGCCGCTACTGCCTTTGCATGTGGCTTATCAAATACGTCTTGCTTCAGCTTTGACATCTAGAATAAGGAAAAAATAATGAGATTGATGTAGAGGGAAGGTGAATGCGCATACATGTATTGGAATAATACGGGCGGCTACCACAAGGAAGAGGCCCACAGACAAGGGATCATAGACATTGTAAAAATTCAGCGTAGCAACAGTTTGCAACTGTTGTCGCAAAATTATCAGTAGGGAGTGTTATTGGGACATCGATCATCACAAATTTCACCATTTTTTATATTAAACTTTTTGACTTTGTATGATTTTTTATTAACTTTAGATGTTACTTATTATTTACTACTTGTTTATCATAATTAAACAAATAAAATTATGTTTGTGAAAATATGAGTTTTTTTATTATGTTGAAGACATTATCGCTTATAAGGATTAATAAATCAATCACTTAAGTGTGAGAACAATAAAGAAGGACAAATTGTAGGACTCTACGAAATTAATTTGTGACACGATTATAGTGTATGTATATTTGTGCGTGTGTGTGCTTGTGCATATTTAGTGTTCTCGTATGTCTTGATAAAGATCTCTAATGTGTAGGTCGTAGGTCTAACAAATATCTTGGTAATAGTTACTACATGGCTCGTTACAAGTAAATAAATCTTGGGTAATGTGTCCATACGGAGCTGGTCATTGAATTGAATCCTTGGATTTTTTAGCTGATTCATAAATTTGTATACTTAGCTCGATATTCATAGTCGTGCAATGCTAATTTTCTTATCCTTTTGTGTTTATACATATTATAATGAATTGGAAGGCTCTTATAGCATCATAGTTATTTTTGACAAACTTGTCACAATTTACAAAATATATCTTAACAAATTTAACCAGTTGAACAAGTAGAGAGGGGAGAAGCAAAATGGAGACAATCCTAGAGGAATGAAGGACTAGAGTGTAAATGCTACATATGCTGCACAATTGTGTTTTCTTTTCTTAAAAAGGATGCATGTGTCTTCTGTGCACTACACTGCTGAATGATGATATCATAAAAAAGTTGGTGAATAGGGAGTTGATAAGTTTAGTGCATTCTTGAATGATGATGTCATAAATATATTTGCTCGGATCTCGTCGTAGTTCGTCTATATTTGTGTGTCTTCATGTTTGATCCTTTCGATCTATGCTACTCTTCAACAATGAAGATTGCTACTCTGCTGCGCTGGTTCTATGGGGTGTTAACACGATGACTTCCCGACTTTCTACCGCAACAAGTTTTGCCCGGCTCCAGCGGGGATGGGCAATGACAATAGCGCGTCTTCGGCTCGCTTCAGTGCTTGTAGTCGTCGCTAGGTGGTCTAAGGATCTTGATGTATTTTTTATTATTTTTGGTGTTTGTTCTATTGTCATGATTGAAGATGAATAGATCAGAAGTTTTCGCACAAACACATAATAAATAAAAATCATAGTGTTTTGATGCATCTCGGACCCTGGAAAAACATACACATCTATTTTTTTATAGATAAAGCAAATCACGCACAGTTTGGTTTTAGATGTAAGAAGAACAATTGTATCCTCAGAGGCATATACGACATAACACAAGTCAAAGTTGATACGCAAATAGTTGGGCAAGTTGGCTAATGAATAAACAAATTTTGCAGCACATTGAAAAACCATTTGCAAGACAAAAACTTGTATACTAGAACCATACATAGTCCACATCATCAACGACATGTTGCGATATACACACAAATAGCTAATCAGATAGCATAAGTCACGGTCGATACATAAGAAAATTTCTTAATGGAATAGCTAATCAAACAATTTGCAAGACAAAAACTTATATACTAGAATCAAACTTAGTGTTTTACCAACGTGTCATTTTCAGACATAGTGTTTTACTAACGTGGCATTCAACGAGACCGACGTAATACATAATAAAATGAACACTTTTGATCCAATCTGTACCTTTTGGCACCAAATATTCTGTCATGTGTGTTCATATCTTCAAAGGCCTTAAACTTGTAAGAACAGATGGTGATCCCTCTCGTTCTCTAGGTGAAATGATGTCTAAAGGTGAAACTTTGTTTTCGAGCATCAGAAATATAAGAACAAACAGGAACTATGAGCTTTTCTAATCGATCCCCTAGAAATAGTGGAGTATCCGGTGGAGTATATTTACTCCACTGAGTTTTGGCCGGACCTAGTCGATCCCCTATATTTAACGGAGTAAAAAAAATCATTTGCATTTCATTTTCGGCCAGCGAAACACATTTATTTTTTCACTTTATTTTATTCAACGATATTTTGATACATTGAAGCAATTAATTCACCACTTCTCCGGTACGAGAGCATGACCAAAGAAAACAAGAACCACAATTAGACATTTTGAAAGATATCCATATCTGCTCCTACTAGTTGGATTAATATCTTTTCTATGTCTTCATTGATGATCTGCAGATTCTCGAGCTTGCACACTTCTTTCTTCTTCGATTCTAAAGAAGTGTACGTTGCTTCCCCTTTAGTCTCTTCTTTAGTCTCATCTCTAACCTCAATTCTAGCAACGAGTGCATGGACATCTATCAAATTTCTTGCTATCAATAAATCGATGTATTCTTCCAATACCAAAATTTGAATCCTTCCTACACACAAATTTGAAGAAACAATGAGCTACCTAAATTGCACCGAATCCGGTGAACAGCCAAATAAAAACAAGCACATACCCCATATTTTTTGCACTTGAAGAACACCCATCCGGGATGTTCCAGTGTTGTAGAAACTCATCACACTTTATGACCGGCAATGGTGAGCCGGCGAGCCGCTGGGCTAGTGCTGAGCCTGGACGACAGACGGGCTTATCTTTGCCGGCGAACCCCCGGCGGGGAGTGGCTACAAGAGGAACCGATACCTGCATGCGGGACGGAGGCATTACGGGGGCTGTACGATCCGGATCCCTGCTAATCCATGGCAAGGAGCATTAGCTGGCAGCCGAAAGCTCCAAATCCGCTTGCAGCGGCTGCAGCCAGCGGCGGGGCCCGAAACCGGGTATAGAGGGGGGCGAAA
>NW_024120607.1:0-10652 GCF_003073215.2 Triticum urartu
CCGTGCAGATGACGCAACCAAGCTCAGGAGGAGCTCGATGAAGATCTTGTCCTTTGTGTCATTTCGTTCTAGTTGATCAGTAGTGGAGCCCAGTTGGGGTCGATCGGGGACCGTGTCGCATTTGGGGTTCTTCTTTTATTTTGGTTCCGTAGTCGGACATTGATTGTATCTGGTTGATGTAATGCTTTATTCATGTAATTGTGTGAAGTGGCGATTGTAAGCCAACTATGTATCTTTTCCCTTATGTATTACATGGGTTGTGTGAAGATTACCTCACTTGCGACATTGCTTTCAATGCGATTATGCCTCTAAGTCGTGCTTTGACACGTGGGGGATATAGCCGCATCGAGGGCGTAACACATTGATAGGAGGTTGTTGGCCAATTGAAGGAGTAGGCACAGCTGGCCTCGAGGCCGCACCACCAGAAAGTGGTGCAAGCATCGTGGTTAGTGTGGCTAGCCTCATTTGGACCAAGGCCTCAAGAGACACATCATGCTCCTCCTTTTGCTTAGCAAGAGCTCGTTCCAAATCCTCTGAAGTGAAGGACTTGGCTTCCCTGGAAGCCGCGCCCATATTGTTCGGATCTGCAACGAGGGGAGTCCCATCGGAGTTCATCTTGCTCTAGGGCGGTTAAGCCACAAGAATAGAGAACGAGGCTCTGGTACCAATTGAAAAGGGTCGAGATGGACCTATAGGGGGGTGAATAGGTACACCAACAAATTTTAATTATTACTTAGCAATTTTAGGCAATAATGCGGAATATGAAAGTGAGCCTAACAATTGCAAGTGTGATGCTAAGGGCTAAGCAAGATAAACAAGTATCAGAAGTATGTAAGTAAGCAAGCACAATATGAAATGAGTAAGAGCTAAGAAACAAGTAACCACAAGTAGAGAGTTAGGGTTAGGGATACCCGCAACTCCGGGAGACAAGGATGTATGCCGATGTTCACTTCCTTGGAGGGAAGCTACATCACCGTTAGAGAGGTGGATGTTACCATGAAGCCACACCAACGCCACGAAGGCTCGCCCTATTCTCCCTTTGAGACAACACCACAGAGGCGTTTCTCAACCACTAGTCGTAGACCTTGGGGTGGTCTCCAAACCATCACAAACTTTTTCGGGGGTAATCACAATGGTCGATTCCTCTCCGAAAGACTCCTACCGCCTAGGAGTCTCCAACCTCCAAGAGTAACAAGAACGATGGGGAAGAGCTCAAGACTTGCTCAAATCACAAATTCCTTAGGTGCAAAGAAGGGGAAGGAGTGGATCTATCACTTGATCAGACAACTCCTCTCAAATGCTCTCAAATCCCTTGGGGATCTATGATTTAGTGTGGAGAAGTGAGAGAGAGAGTGAAATGTGTTCTAGGGTTTGTTCAAAGTGAATGGTCAACCCTCTCCCGTGGGGAAGAAGGGCTATATATAGTGTGAGCACAAATATGGTCGTTGAAGTGTAAGTGAATGAGTAGGCCGGACATCCGGGCACGGGGCCAGACATCCGACCTGGCAGGGTACGAGGACCAGAAACAGAACAGAAAACAGAGGGGCCGGACATCCGGGGGCCAAGCCCGGACATCCAGCATATCAGGAGGGCCCGGATATCCGGCAGATGGCCGGACATACGGCGTGATCACTAAAAGGTTACAGAACCTCAGTTGTTCCACGGGTAGTAGAGGCCGGACATCCGGCGTATGAGGAAGGCCCAGACATCCGGGGTATAACCGGACATCCGACATGCAGCACAGCACAAAAGTGCTCTCTGGATGGCTAGGCCGGATATCCGGCGTGAGGCCCGGACATCCGGCATGAAGCCCGGACATCCGGAAGCCAAGAGGCAGAAACATGAAGGTTTTAGCATGTGCATGTATGGCAAGGAGGTTTGTAGCAAGATCAATCCTTTAACTAACCGTATCGATCCTCTCTTAATAGTGCGGGATCCTATACTCAAGAAAACAAATAAGAAATCAATTTTTATGCTTCATCCTTGAGTACAATCATTTTGTATGCTCTTGATCCACACACTTTGATGAACCGGGGACTAGCACCTGAGATTAACTTGACAACCATTGTTAGTCCCCTACATGTATATTGTCATCAACATCAAAACATGATGTAAGGGCATGATTGCTCTTTCACCTGTGCATTTCGAGAGTAATCATATGAATATGCATCAAAGTTATTTCTAGAGACATGAGTATAATGATTTGAGGAGCTATGCATGTACTCCTTCTGTCGAATGTTTGATTGATATCCTTTCGAGGAAGTTTTAGTGTCAATCTGTGAATAATAACCATTTCCTAGAAGAGAATCATTTTGCAAGTTCAAGTTAGCAGTGACACATAGACTTTCAATAATACACTTCTTCACCCAGATTTGCTTCTTGGGTGAACCAGACCTGCAATTAGTCCCAACATATCGGGCAAATATCTTAACATTATGTTGTTTGAAGAGTTTGTAGTTTGAGTCATCAGACTCATCTGAAACAACAGAAATGGGTGAGTCATATCCGGATAGAGTTGCAGGTTCGAGAGTTCTACTTCTGGCAAGAACCCAACTCGTTCGTGGATACTGCTCAGGAGTCCAGTAAGTTCCATCAACGTTGAGTTTTCTTTCGAAACCCAAACCTTCCTTTCGAGGGTTTTTGTGCAGTATGGACTTCTTGAGCACATCACAAAGAGTCGGATGCCCTTTAAGGAAGTTTAGCATTCCTGTCTCAAGCAAGTTTTTTAATCTGCAATTTTTCATCAGAGAGAGCAACAAATTCCTTGGGAGAGGGGTTAGAGATATCATTCATAGTAGTTGCAATTTTCTTGATGATAACATTAGAAGATTCAGCATTAGAGTCAGCATTGCATCGTTCTAGACATTGTAACCATGGGAGGTACAAAATCATCAGGAAGCCGATTGGATTGCTCGGGGAAGAGAGAAGCATTTTCTTTCGCTAACACATTATGAGACTGTTCAGTGACTCGAGTTCTTGATTCATGTTAAGGAGTTCATCTGACAAACTCTCGTAGTCAACTATAAGGGAATCATATCGGTTGGAAAGATCATCTATGGTTGAAGAAAAAGCATCATGCTTTTCGATCAACTCTTGATTATTCTTCAACTCTTCGACCAGTAATCCCTCGGTTTTCCTAAGATTGTTCTCAAGTATTTCAAGTTCATCTTGTTGAGATTTAGCAATCTTCACCAGTTTAGCATAGGCAATGTATTCGGGAGAATATTCACTCATAGATTTTTTATGTTTTGCTGATACCTGATCCTTTGAGGTTTTTGCCATGAGACAGGATACGATAGGTTCGTCATCACTTGAAGCATCATCATCAGTGTCTGACTCGAATGATTTCTCAGATGATCCATAAGCAATGAACGCATTGCTTCTTCCTATCTTTCTGTGAAGCTCTTCATCTTCTGATTCTGATTCGGAAGTCTCATCTTCAGATTCCAGGGTCATATCAGCACATGCTCTATTTAGCTATGATATTCTCTTCATGTTTGATTCGATGGTTGCTCTTGTTTTCACGTTAGTGACTGGTCTCGTCAAAGAGGATGAGGAAGATTCATTTTTTTCAAGAGCTTAGTATGATGATCCATTCAAGTGAATCCATGGCAGTGAAGATATTTCCATCTGTTACTAGGTTTTCCTTCCAAGCTAGGACAATCTGCTATGAGATGACCGAATTTTTTGCACTTAAAGAACTTCATTTCTTTCGGAGGTAATTTTCTTGATGATTCAGACAAGTCAAATTCGTCATCATTCGTGAGGCACAATTTTTGTCTTCTGAGATCCATTAGCCTTTTTGTGAGCATCCCGAGTCCCCTTGTGATAGTGTGTTGATTCTCGACATCTTCTTCTTCTTCTTCTTCTTCTTGTGAACTGCCATAATGTGAGAGAATTTCTCCTTCACTTTGCGAATAAGATTCTTGATCTGCATTTTCTAGTTCCATCGTTTCTTCATGAATAGACAACAGCGTCATGACCTCTACATAGTGAAGTTCTTCATAGGCATGTCGATTTCAGCTACGATGGGATCGAAGGTTGAATCAAGAGTGCTCAGAAGCTTGTTGGCCACATTGAATGATAGGAATGCATCAAGATAAGCAATGAAAGATAATCAGATGGGAACGATAGAAATGATTGATACGAGTGATATGCAACAGTCATAACCAGATCAGATAAACTATCATCACAAAGCACAAAAGTAAACTGCTGAAAGTATGCAGTAAAGTACATAGAACCAGTGGTGCTCGATGGAGACAGATGGATTTGGTAGACCAGTTTGCCCTTCTGCGAAATGACTACGTCTGGTTGGAGGGGTTGTGATTTAGAAGATAAACTCTCTTCGCCCTATTCTCCTTCAAGTCAGAGGTGATCAGACTCTAGTTGATTTCACTTGTGGTAGATACTTGTTGGCGATCTCCAAACCTTCGGTCGACCTTCACAAACCACAATCACTCTTGGTTGTTGAAGATCTAGCTCGGTGAAGACAACAACTCTTCAACACTCGAGCCGACACCTATCCATCTAGAGAGTGTGCAACTCTCAAGAGTAATAGGTACAAGAACTCTAACTCATAACTACTGTGATGCTCAACCACTGTCTAAGTTTGGGATCTTGATTTTTCACTCGGTGGATCTTAAACTCAAATCACTCAGAGAGGGGATGCTCAATCAATCTTCTCACAAATCTTAATCGGAACAGCCAACGAACAATGTTGGAGCGGGGTGGCTATTTATAGCCGCAGCCTTCCCTGAAGGGAAATGACCAAATTGGACATGTGGAGCAGCCAATGACCGAACAACACGAGTCCAACGGTCGGATGTTGAGCACAACGGTAACATTACTTGTGCTTCATTAGAGTGCCATTCAGTATTCTGGACCACTTTGAAAAATCTGGTAGGAGTTTTCTTTGGTATGGTAAAGGAATTAACAAGCATGGTAATTGCCTAGTTAAATAGGATAAGGTATGTCTCACCAAAAAAGCTGGAGGTCTAGGTGTACTTGATCTCAGAATGCAAAACAAAGACCTTCTCACCAAATTCCTTTACAAATTCTTCAATAATCATGACATCCCCTGGGTTATATTGATTTGGAATAATTACTATGCTAATGGTGAATTACCATGTTTCCCTACAAGAGTGGGATCCTTCTGGTGGAGGGACTGTTGCTCCATTCTGGAGAACTTTAAACAATTGACTGTCTGCTCTGCTGGTTCAGGTAATACCATTAAACTATGGTCTGACAAATGGTGCTCTCAACCTTTGATTAGCATGATGGCACAATTATTCTCCTATGCAAAAAATGCACACACCACACTAGAGGAGGCAAGTAGTCTTAGCTACGACAATTTCTATGAGATGTTTCATCTGCCAATGTCAACCATTGCTATTCAGTAAAGTATTCAATTAAGAGCTCTAATCAATGACAGAGAGAACCATGATCAACCAGACTCTTGGCAATTCTATTGGGGTGGCGAAATATTCTAACAAAAGAATATATTTGGAATACATTGGCAATCCTATGGATGCCCCAAAACCTTTCCAATGGATACAGAAATCCTCTACATTACCCAAGCAAAAGTTTTTTGCTGGCTGCTCCTGTAGGATAGGCTTAACACTAGAGATCTCCTCACCAGATTTTTTTTCATATCCAAACCACCACATGTGTCTTATGTGAAGATGAGGCCAATGAACATTTGATGCACCTTTTTCAGCTGTGATTTCAGTCAGAATTTCTGGATGAATATTGGTATTCAATGGAATAGAGATTATGATCTTCTAGAAATGTTGTTGGATGGTAGGAGACACAACAACATTAATTGCTACAAGGAATGTTTGATTGCTGGCTGCTGGAGCTTATGGAAACACAGGAACAATATCATATTTGATCACAAGGAAAAGAATATGGCATACTGTATCAGCACTTTCAAATAGCACTTTGACATGATTATAAAAAAAAGCAAAACCTAGTTTGAAGGAAGGCATGCAGAGCTGGCTGGACTACTTGTAGATTTCCTTGTTTATTCAAGCTCTTTTGTACAGTTGATGTAACATTATAACCTTATTAATGAAAATCAGAGTTACAGTGGGGGTTTACCCCACTATGTTTTGCTAAAAAAAGGTAACATTACTTGCGGAGCAAGTAAAGCTATCTCCTTAGTTCGAAAGATATCTCTTGCAGCACGAAGAACAACGTCTACTGCTGCCAGGTATTCATTCGAAGCATAAAGAGATTTCTCTCGCATCTTTCATAGGTTTTGGGCTAAGCATCGCAGCGGATCTAAGCTTCGAGAACCTATACCCCTCTTAATAGTACGGAGGTCATATGACTCAAATAAATGAAAAAAGAACAATGAAATGAATACTACGTCTTCACTTTGTCTTCGACTTCCATACGCTGCAGTAATTTTCCTTCGGACAGAAGCTCCGAACTAATTGCTTCACGTCAGCAATAATTTTCGAGGGGCTAACTCCTTCACATCAATCTTCTCACCTACATGTCTTCAATAGATGTAGCTCATTCTTCTCTGCAACGCAAATATTCTTCGGTGAAGTTCCTCGAACTTGACACTGGAGACAACATTCTATTCGGTTCTGCATGTACTATTTCTCTCTATATGCACTAGCAAACAAATCAGTCCATGCATGTTTGTGTCAACAATCTCCAAAACACATGAGGCCAATAGTTGCACCAACAATGGACTGTCCCGATGTCGTGAACTTTAGCAATGCATGGGTGTGCCTGTTGCACTGGAGCATGAGATGCTATTAGTAAATGAACCGTAGCACTGGGCGGCATCAGAGCAGTGGACCATCTGTCACGACCCGGTCCTGGAAGGTCCTCAAATCTATGCGTTTTACCATGTCAGTCCCTATATCAATTGCTGATAGGCACAGTACACGATGAAATACAAAGATATGTCATATGCCATAGTATTACATCGCAGATCCAGTCTCTTTTACATCACATACCTGTTTAGCTCAAGGCTATCTTACAATAGTTATGCAACGAAAATATAATCTAGTCTTTTGGCGTCCATCCACTCATAGGCAAGAGTTAAGTATAGCGTTGCAACCCTACTTCATATCTCTCCTTCGATATGGTTAAACCCACAACTTGATATGTTGCAGCCGCAAAGGGTCAATATATTGAATGTATTGCAAAAAAATTCCAGGTATGTATAACAAAATAATCATGCTTTTAGTGTAGGTGGAGCCTGGTTTGCATTTGTTGAAAGAAATATAGTTTTGTCCTAACTTTATATAACACTACAAAAAAGACACTTCCGTGACACTATGGCATGAACGATTTTTTTGTCATGGATGTGACACTTCTATGATGTTACTTGTGACAAAAACGTGTATCATCATAGATGTGGCGGGCTCCTACTTCTATGATAAAAAATATGATAGAAAATGAGCTTTTCGTCCTAGGCGGGCCGGAGACGCACCTGCGTGATATTCTTTGGGTCGTCCATGATGTAAAAAAATCATGGTAGAAGTGAGGGCAAGAAAATTTACGGGGAGTTCCCAGTTACGATGGGCAATCAGAAGGTGGTCGGGCCCAAGTGATGCAGCTGTTTTCGTGTTTCTCTCGTATGCGCGCGTGTGTGCGAGCCGTGTTCACTAACTGAATCGAGCGAAGCGTTCGCTTACTGAACCCCAGCGATCGATCTCGCCCTCGCACTACATACTGAACCCGAGCGATCGATCCCTCGCACTACATACTGAACCCGATCGATCTCTTTGCAACTAACTAAACCCGAGCAATTCTTGCGCTGCTAACAGAACCCGATCGATCCTTCTCGCTGCTTACTGAAGCCGATCGAGCCTCCGTGCAAGACGTAGCCGGCTGGTGTTCGGTTGCCTCTCGAAGAGAACCGGCGCCTACTGACAACGCCTAGTTGCCTGGCCCACAGACGAAAGAGAGCAGTAAATGTCTTGCGAAAAATACGCAAAAATATGCGAGAACAATGACTCAAACCTGTGCCTCTAAATTGGAGGATTGTTTAGCTAGCCACTACACCATCGAAATACTGATGATTTATAGCAGACGCAAACACTTTAAGAACCATACGAGACGCGCTATTTATTACACATTTTTGAACTATTCATTTTTTGGAAAAGTCAAATTTTTAATGAAAAAATGTTTATAAAATTTTGAAAAAAGTTCATCAAATTTGAACAAAGTTCATCAAATTTGAAACAAAAGTTCATCGATTAGAAAAAAAGTTCATCCAATTTGAAAGAAGTTCATCGGATTTTGGAAAAAGTTCATCAATTTTCAAAAAAAATTCATCAAATTTGGAAAATATTTATCGATCTTGAAAAAGAATTCATCAAATTTGAAAAGAAGTACATCAAATTTTTAAAAAGTTCATCGATTTTGAAAAAAGTTCATTAAATTTGAAAAAACAAATCATCAAACTTGTAAAAAAGTTCATCAATTCTTAAAAAATCTAATTAAAAAGTTCATCAATTTAGAAAAAAGGTTCATGAAATTTGATAAAAAATCATGCACTAAAGAAAACAAAAAAGAATGAACAGAAAAGTATAAAAAAACAAAACAAACTGAAGAACTAAATAAAAGAAAGAAGGGAAGTAGATTTGCACTAGTGGGCGACGGCCTAATGGATAGTGCGTACCAGCGAAGGCGTCGGTTTGCATAAAAAGTAATAACCGACGCCTGCAGCGCCAAATAGGCCCGAACAGCCGGCCTAACCGAAATCCCACGGGCAAGCTTCCTAGCGAGCGATGAAGCCCAACAGGAGTCCAGTGGCGCTGACAAATCGATCAGGCCCAGCTAACGCAAGTGAGTAAACCAGCCCGAAGCCCAAGGACGCCGACAGGCGAACACAACTCGCACGGCGCAGTGCGCGAGAGCGCAATTCCTATTTGGCGCTGCAGGCGCCCGTTACAGTGCAATCTGCCAACAGGCGCCTGCAGCAGTCCGAGCTGGTCTGGTCCGTTCTACGTTTTTCTTTTCTGGAAAGGATACAAAAAAGAAGCGTAAACCAGATTCGAACCCTAGACCACTCCATATAGAAAGCAAATCGAAGTAACCACTACGACACCACCATGGGACATAAATCTTTCTTCTTTCTACCTTTTTATTCCTTTCTGTTCACGAAGCTTTCCTTTTTCTTTTTTTTTTCTTTTTCTTAAATGCGTGAGTATTTATTTTAAAGAAAATTTGAAATTATCCGTAACTTTTTTTCTAATTCTATTTTTTTCGCATTTGGTGAACTCTTTTTCGAATTCGGTGAACTTTTTTGAATTCGATGAAGTTTTGTTCAAAATCGATGAACTTTTTCCAAATCCGGTGAACTTTTTTCGAATCTGGTGAACTTTTTTTTCAAATCCGGTGAACTATTTTTCAAATACGATGAACTTTTTTTTGAAATCCAGTGAACTTTTTTCTAAATCAATGAACTTTCATTTCAAATTTGATGAACTTTTTTTCGCAATCGATGAACTTATTTGCAAAATCAATGAACTTTTTTCAAAACAACGATCTTTTTTTAATTAATTCAAAAAAAATAAGTGATACAATAGATGAATAAAATAGCGCTGCAGCCCTGTTATTATGCTATCGCCTCTGGTGCTAATCGACAATGGCAAGTAGGTCGTCTAGCTATTGGCATCTGTATGTTAACACGATGTGATAAGTTCGGATCCTGTACATAGCATTATTAAGGAGCAACTAGTTAACGAGCGCTTCTTTGGGAGCCTCGCAACGATCAGCGCCACTTGGCGCGCTCTCAGTCATTTGCCACGTGTCGCGCTCTGGACGCTTTCTTTGGATTTTGTTTTTTCCCGCACGCG
This sequence comes from Triticum urartu, assembly GCF_003073215.2. Classification (NCBI taxonomy): domain Eukaryota; kingdom Viridiplantae; phylum Streptophyta; class Magnoliopsida; order Poales; family Poaceae; genus Triticum; species Triticum urartu. Next base: position 9,828 of record NW_024120607.1, read on the forward strand.
TTTTCGGCTTTTTAAACGTTTTTTTCGGGTTTTTTCGACGTTTTGGTTTTCCCCCGTCTTTCTTAGCTTTTCGATAAAAAAAATCAAATTTTTTTTCACGAAAAAATGTGTTTTGTTTTTTTACGTGAAAGTCACGGTTTTCTTCCGCGAGAGGTATGGTTGTGCTTTAGCGAGAGTCACGGCCGTGCCTCTCGGAAAGGGAAAAAATACGCGTTTTCTGTTTTTTTTCTTTCGTGAGAGTCACGGTTTTGCTTTCACGAGAGGTACGGTTGTGCTTTCGCGAGAGTCACGGCCGTGCCTCTCGGAAACGGAAAAAACGTGTTTTCTGTTTTTTTCCTTACACGAGAATCACGGTTTTGCTTCCACGAGAGGCACGGTTGTGATTTTGCGAGAGGCACGGGCGTGCCTGTTTCGGAAAGGGAAAAAACCGTGCTCCCGGTTCAGTTTTTTCGCCCGGTTTTTTCGTCCGATTTTTTTTCGTGAAAAAAGTTCATCAAAACCTATCAACATGAGATCTAGTTTTCAAGATCTCAACGTAAGGAATCCAATGGTAAAAACGGTTCGAGATTTGGACGCACGGTTTAAGAGATAAAATGTTTTGAATAAACGGATCTAGAAAAAAGGAAAACTCTCAGGTGGCGACAAGTGGCGCGCTGCATGTGCGCCACTTGTCGCGACCTGGGAAAGTGGAATGTTCTTTGCAATGAGTACTCCTTAATTAGTGATTTCGGCACTATTATTTTCATTTTTTTGGCGAGGTTTTTACATTCCCCTGGTCACCATGGTTCGTGGCCGGCCCAGTGCGGGGCGCTGCAGGCGCCAGCA
>NW_024120608.1:0-8872 GCF_003073215.2 Triticum urartu
ATGAACATGAAACTGAAACATGAATATTAAGTCTAGTACTACAGTACATGCAAATGTTGTGTTTAATTAGGCGGAGCTATGATTGTCGGGGGTCAACCCCTCGACCTTAGATAAAATTGTGAAGCTCTGTTTAGAGTTGTTTAGATTATATTTGTCCCCACCCTCCACCCTCCCAACCACCGATTGGTTGTGCACCCCGCACCCCTCCTCCCAGGGAGAATATCATGTGCCCCCATACCTTAGATGCTATATGCCGATACGAGTTGCTTGGAGCTTATAGATCTGAGATATAGCAGCTCACATGATGTCTTAATATTTTTACAGGAAACCTTGATGAGTTTCAGAATTGCACACAATTTGTACAAAAACTACTCAGATGCCCTTGGATCCCATATCCAACGACCTCGAAGCTCGTATCACATCACTGTAGCATCTAAGATGAAGGAGGACATCATATTCTCCTGTATGTAAGAATATCATGTGCTACCACACCTTAGATGCTTTGGTGATACAAGATCTCCGGATCCGTTGGATTTGTGAGCCCCCAAAGAGTTTGTCCACTGCTTACAAGCACAAAGACTGCTCAGATGCCATTGGATCTCAGATCAAACGACCTCGAAGCTACAGTGAGAGCACCTTATGTTTTCTCACACGGGAGAATATGAGGTGCTCCCGCACCGTAGATTCTATGGTGATACGAGTTCACGGAGATCTAACGGCCCACAGTAGGAGGTTTGAATGTTTTTGCAATATACGGCTGATAGAGTTTGGGAAATGCGCAGAAAGTACAAGTAGTACGCATGTGCCATCTGATCACTGATCATACAACCTAGATGCTCATATCACCGTAGCGGGTAATTAAGCTAATGTGATATTCTATGCCGCTGTCATTTTTGTTCGTAAACTTGCAAAATACGTGTAACTCTACTTGTCTAACCGCGCAAAGTGTTTTTTCAAAAAAACCATCCTACACTAAAATATCGGAACAACACACGGGGGTCCCACTTGTCATTAATCAAATTTGGACCTAAAACTAACAAATATGCAAGACGAGATTCGAACTGGGAACCTGTACTATAAAGCGTAAGTCGATAGCCTGAAACAACAACGGTTGTTGGCTTTGTCCCATAACTTGATTTTATATAGTATTACGTTGAGTAGAGTAGAGGGAGTGCCTCGTCAACACGTGCATAACCGTTGACTCACTTACTGGTGGCTCCCAGGTCTGTGATCTCTCTCTTCTCTCCATCGACTAACCTTTGCACGGGCACACACGAAGAGCGGCGCTAGCCTGCCATGGTGTTATTACAACTAAAAAAAGCTTGGAAAATAGAAGAATTGCCTAGAACAAGAGACGTTGTGGCTGGTCGAGACAGAGCTAACCACACCTATCCTCCGTGCCACGTTAGCATGATGAAGCTGTGTGGCTAGTGGGGTGTTTTCAACCGACTGGCTGGGTCCTGAGGTCGAACCATATGTACTATGTCTGATACATTATATTTTTACAAGCACATTTTTCCTCCGTGCCGAGACATGGCACACCCTACCGCGTGGTTTTGGGGTCCTCTTGGGTGGTGCACGCATATATTCTTCCTGACGTGGGACGCCCTATCGTGCATTTTCGCTGAAGCAAGTAAATGAGTTGTCAAATCACGAAAGACCACCTTTCCCGCCGAGTACATCAGTGAAACACGGTGGCTAGATAGTTGGGCTAGTTCGACCGATTAGCTAGGTCGCCGCCACATTTGTTTTTTCACCCCTTTTTTTGTCTACTTGTCGGCAGGTAAATTTAAACATCCACCGCGGCGTTGCTCTGGTGTTTGGGTGCGGCGGGATTTTTAATTTTTTGATTGACGGGAGCAGGCGTGGTAGGATTTTTAATTTTTTGATTGATGGGAGAAGGCATGGCAGCAATTAGTCACGATGACTCCGCCTGTAAAACCCACTGCTCCTTGATGTGAGAAGTCGTCGACTGGTGTTTTACCATGGTGAAAACCAAAAGATTCCCCGCTCCTTGGCTGGCTCCCTCCGCCTTCCCGTAGATTGCATTGCCTTTCCGCCGTTTCACCCTTGCATCACCAACGTCGTGCGCCTCGAGAAGCAGAGGGACTTCGGTGGTGTTTAGGCGCCCTCTGCATGGGCATGTCCATGTCTCGGCGCAACATGACCGTTGGATCAAACTCAGATTGTGCAGATCAGTCACTGTAGCACAAAGCATGTGGGTGTGTTTGGTTGCATTCTCTGAAGGAAATATGCCCTAGAGGCAATAATAAAGTTATTATTTATTTCCTTATATCATGATAAATGTTTATTATTCATGCTAGAATTGTATTAACCGGAAACTTAGTACATGTGTGAATACATAGACAAACAGAGTGTCACTACTTTGCCTCTACTTGACTAGCTCGTTGAATCAATGATGGTTATGTTTCCTAACCATAGAAATGAGTTGTCATTTGATTAACGGGATCACATCATTAGAGAATGATGTGATTGACTTGACCCATCCGTTAGCTTAGCACGATGATCGTTTAGTTTGTTGCTATTGCTTTCTCCATAACTATACATGTTCCTATGACTATGAGATCATGCAACTTCCGAATACCGGAGGAACACTTTGTGTGCTACCAACAATCACAACGTAACTAGGTGATTATAAAGGTTCTCTACAGGTGTCTCCGACAGTATTTGTTGAGTTGGCATCGATTAAGATTAGGATTTGTCACTCCGATTGTCAGAGGGGTATCTCTGGGCCCTCTCGGTAATGCACATCACTATAAGACTTGCAAGCAAAGTGACTAATGAGTTAGTTGCGGGATGATGCATTACGTAACAAGTAAAGAGACTTGCCGGTAATGAGATTGAACTAGGTATTGAGATACCAATGATAGAATCTTGGGTAAGCAACATACCGATGACAAAGGAAACAACGTATACCGTTATGCGGTTTGACCGATAAAGATCTTCCTAGAATATGTAGGAGAAAATATGAGCATCCAGGTTCTGCTATTGGTTATTGACCGGAGATGAGCCTCGGTCATGTCTACATAGTTCTCGAACCCATAGGGTCCGCACGCTTAACATTCAGTGACGATCGTTATTATGAGTTTATGTGTTTTGATGTACCGAAGGTTGTTCGGAGTCCCGGATGAGATCAGGGACATGACGAGGACTCTCGAAATGTTCGAGAAGTAAAGATCTATATATTGGAAGGCTATATTCAGACATCAGAAAGGTTTTGAGTGGTTCGGGTATTTATCAGAGTACCGGAGAGTTATGGGAATTCGCCGGGGAGTATATGGTCCTTATTGGGCTTTAGGGGAAAGAGAGAGGGGAGGCTGCGCCCCCCAAGGCCTAGTCCGAATTGGACTAGGGAGAGGGGCGGCGCCCCCTCCTTCCTTCTCTTCTCTTTTCCCTTTCCTTCTCTCCTACTCCTACTACATGGAAGGGGGGAATCCTACTCCTGATGGGAGTAGGACTCCCCAGGGCGCGCCATAGTAGAGGGCTGGCCCTCCCCCTCCTCCACTCCTTTATATACGGGGGAGGGGGCACCCCATGAACACACAAGTTGATCATTGATCTTTCTTAGCCGTGTGCGGTGCCCCCCTCCACCATAATCCACCTCGGTCATATCGTAGCGGTGCTTAGGCGAAGCCCTGCGTCGGTAGCTTCATCAACACCGTCACCACGCCGTCGTGCTGGTGAAGCTCTTCCCCAAAGCTCTACAAAATCGTGAGTTCGCGGGATGTCACCGAGCTGAACGTGTGCTGAACTCGGAGATGTCGTACGTTCGGTACTTGGATCGGTCGGATCGTGAAGACGTACGACTACATTAATCGCATTCTCATAAGGCTTCCGCTTATGGTCTACGGGCGTACGTAGACGAAACTCTCCCCTCTCGTTGCTATGCATCACCATGATCTTGCGTGTGCATAGGAAAGTTTTGAAATTACTGTGTTCCCCAACAGTGGCATCCGAGCTAGTTTTATGCGTAGATGTTATATGCATGAGTAGAACACAAAGGAGTTGTGAGCGTGAGTATATACATATTGCTTGCCGTCACTAGTTGATTCTTGATTCAGCGGCATTGTTGGATGAAGCGGCCCAAACCGACATTACGCGTACGCTTATGCGAGACTGGTTCTACCGACGTGCTTCGCACACAGGTGGCTAGTCACTACTAGGAAAAAGCCTACTAGTAGCGCGGGTTAAAACCTAGTAGTAGCGCGGGTGCCTGCGCTACTACTACGGTGCTACAGCTAACTACTAGTAGTAGCGCGGTGCATCCCGCGCTACTAGTACGTTTGTTAGTAGTAGCGCGTGTCTGTGACCCCCGCTACTACTATTAATTTGAAAAACCAAAAAAAAAATCTTGACCCCATGACGCGCGCACGTTGGCCGGGAGCAGGGAGATCTCGGCCATGACGTGTGCCTCGTGGAAGCCGTCGAGGGCGGCCGCGGAGGCCAGCCCGGCGTGGGCCGGGAGCTGGAGGACCTGCATCTTGGTATCATGCGTGGGGAGCACCACCTCGCGGCAGCCGTCGCCATTGAGGTCGGCGACAAGCGGCGGCAGGAGGCGGTCCATGTCTCCCGGAACGAGAACTCGCCCTCGTGCTGCCGGAGGAGGAGGGGGATGGGTCAGCTAGCATTTCAGATCGAATCGGAGAGGGGGGAGGAGGAGGGCTGACCTGGAGCAAGAAGAAGACGGTCAAGGCGGCGAGGAGGATGATGCCATGGTCGCGCTTCCGCATCTTGGCGGCAGCGAGGAGCTCTGGCGACCTCCCACCGGAGGGATATCGGAGAGGGAGGGGGTGAAGAAAGCAGAGTGTACCAGCGGCGGCCACCGCTGGAGTATGAGGGAGAGACGAGGAAAGTGAGAGAGGGGGAAAGTGAGGGAGAGAGGAGGGATTTGGCTGAGGATACGGGGATTTCACCTACCTCAACTTAGTAGTAGCGAGGGGTGTAAAACCGCGCTACTACTATCAACTTAGTAGTAGCGCGGGCTTGTACCCCTCGCTACTACTATGGCATGTCTTGCGAGGGCACGGTAGAGACTGCTTAATAGTAGCGAGGGTTAAAAACCCGCGCTACTAGTATCAACTTAGTAGTGGCGAGGGTTAAAAACCCACGCTACTAGTAAGTAGCAGTAGCGAGGGTTATAAACCCTCGCTACTAGTAAGCGTCTACCTATAACCTTTTCCCTAGTAGTGAGTGGGTGTCTGTTTCTCCAGCTTTAGTTGAATCGGATTCAATGAACATGGTTCTTTCTGAAGATCAAAAAGCAATCACTATACCGCGTTGTGGTTTTTGATGAGTAGGTAAGAACGGTTCTTGGTAAGCCCGTAGCTGCCATGTAAAACTTGCAACAACAAAGTAGAGGACGTCTAACTTGTTTTTGAAGGGCATGTTGTGATGTGATATGGTCAAGACGTGATGAGATATAATTTGTGGTATAAGATGATCATGTTTTGTTAAAGTTATCGGCAAGTGGCAGTAGCCTTATGGTTGTCTCTTTATTGCATAAGATGCAAGAACCATACAATTGCTTTACTTTATCGCTATGCGATAGCAATAGTTGCAAAAGCAATAGTTGGTGAGACAATCATGTGACGACACATTGATAGAGGTCAAGATGATGGAGATCATGGTGTCATGCCGGTGACGATGGAGATCATGACGGTACTTTGGAGATGGAGATCAAAAGCACAAGATGATGATGGCCATATCATGTCACATATTTTGATTGCATATGATGTTTATCCTTTATGCATCTTATTTTGCTTAGTTCGGTGGTGGCATTATAAGAGGATCTCTCACTAAATTTCAAGGTATAAGTGTTCTCCCTGAGTATGCACCGTTGCGACAGTTCTTCGTGCTGAGTCACAACGTGATGATCGGGTGTGATAAGCTCTACGTTCACATACAATGGGTGCAAGCCAGTTTTGCACACGCGGAATACTCGGGCTAAACTTGATTAGCCTAGCATATGCAGATATGGCGTCGGAACACTGGAGACCGAAAGGTCGAGCGTGAATCATATAGTAGACATGATCAACATAGTGATGTTCACCATTGAAAACTACTCCATCTCACGTGATGATCGGACATGGTTTAGTTGATATGGATCACATGATCACTTAGATGATTAGAGGGATGTCTATCTAAGTGGGAGTTATTAAGTAATTGGATTAATTGAACTTTAATTTATCATGAACTTAGTCTTGATAGTATTTGCATATCTATGTTGTAGATCAATAGCTTGCGATGTAGCTCCCCGTTTATTTTTTGATATGTTCCTAGAGAAAAATAAGTTGAAATATGTTAGTAGCAATGATGCAGACTAGCTTCGTGATCCGAGGATTATCCTCAATGCTGCACAGAAGTATTATGTCCTTGATGCACCACTAGGAGACAAAACTATTGCAGGAGCAGATGCAGACGTTATGAATGTTTGACAAGCTCGGTATGATGACTACTTGATAGTTTAGTGCACCATGCTTTACGGCTTAGAACCGGGACTTCAAATTTTTTTTGAACGACGTGCAGCATATAAGATGTTCCAAGAGTTGAAATTGGTATTTCATACTCGTGCCCGAGTCAAGAGGTATGAGACCTCTGACAAGTACTTTGCCTACAAGACGGACGAGAATAGCTCAACGAGTGAGCATGAGCTCAGATTGTCTGGGTACTACAATCACTTGAATCAAGTGGAAGTTAATCTTCCAGATAAGATAGTGATTGACATAGTTCTCTAGTCACTATCACCAAGTTACTGGAACTTCGTGATGAACTATAATATGCAAGGGATAACAGAAACGATTCCCAAGCTCTTCGTGATGCGGAAATCGACGAAGGTAGAAATCAAGAAAAGCATCAAGTGTTGATGGTTGACAAGACCACTAGTTTCAAGAAAAGGGCAAAGGGAAGAAGGGGAGCTTAAAAAGAACGAAAAGCAAGTTGCTGCTCAAGTGAAGAAGCCCAAGTCTAGACCTAAGCCTGAGACTAAGTGCTTCTACTGCAAAGGGACTGGTCACTGGAAGCAGAACTGCCCCAAGTATTTGGCGGATAATAAGGATGGCAAAGTGAACAAAGGTATATTTGATATACATGTTATTGATGTGTACTTTACTAGTGTTTATAGCAACCCCTCAGTATTTGATACTAGTTCAGTTGCTGAGATTAGTAACTCGAAACGGGAGTTGCAGAATGAACAGAGACTAGTTAAGGGTAAAGTGACGATGTGTGTTGGAAGTGGTTCCAAGATTGATATGATCATCATCGCGCACTCCCTATACTTTCGAGATTAGTGTTGAACCTAAATAAATGTTATTTGGTGTTTGTGTTAAGCATGAATATGATTTGATCATGTTTATTACAATACGGTTATTCATTTAAAATCAGAGAATAATTGTTGTTCTGTTTACATGAATAAAACCTTCAATGGACATACACCCCAGGTGAATGGTTTATTGAATCTCGATCATAGTAATACACATATTCATAATATTCATAATATTGAAGCCAAAAGATGCAAAGTTAATAATGATAGTGCAACCTATTTGTGGCATTGCCATTTAGGTCATATTGGTATAAAGCGCATGAAGAAACTCCATGCTGATGGACTTTTGGAATCGCTTGATTATGAATCACTTGATGCTTGCGAACCATGCCTCATGGGCAAGATGACTAAAACTCCGTTCTCCGGAACAATGGATCAAGCAACTGACTTATTGGAAATAATACATACTAATGTATGAGATCCGAAGTCCGATGAGTACTGAGGCTCGTGGCGGGTATCATTATTTTCTGACCTTGATAGATGATTTCAGAAGATATGGGTATATCTACTTGATGAAACATAAGTCTGAAACATTTGAAAAGTTCAAAAAAATTCAGAGTGAACTGGAAAATCATCGTAACAAGAAAATAAAGTTTCTACGATCTAATCGCAGAGACGAATATTTGAGTTACGAGTTTGGTCTTCAACTAAAACAATGTGGAATAGTTTCGCAAATTCATGCCAATTGGAACACCACAGCATAATGGTGTGCCCGAACATCATAACCGTACTTTATTGGATATAGTGCAATCTATGATGTCTCTTACCGAATTACCACTATCGTTTTGGGGTTATGCATTAGAGACAGTTGCATTCACATTAAATAGGGCACCAAATAAATCCTTGAGATGACACCGTATGAACTATGGTTTGGCAAGAACCAAAGTCATCGTTTCTTAAAGTTTGGGGTTGTGATGCTTATGTGAAAAAGTTTCATCCTGATAAGCTCAAACCCAAACCAGAGAAATGTGTCTTCATAGGATACCCAGAGGAGATAGTTGGGTACACCTTCTATCGCAGATCCGAAGGCAAGACATTCGTTGCTAAGAATGGATCCTTTCTAGAGAAGGCGTTTCTCCCGAAAGAAGTGACTGGGAGGAAAGTAGAACTTGACGAGGTAATTGTACCTTCTCCCTTATTGGAAAGTAGTTCATCACTGAAATTAGTTCTAGTGATTCCTACACCAGTAAGTGAGGAAGCTAATGATGATGATCATGAAACTTCTGATCAAGTTACTACCAAACCTCGTAGGTCAACCAGAGTAAGATCCACACCAGAGTGGTACGATACGTTTTCGTCGTATCTACTTTTCCGAACACTTTTGCCCTTGTTTTGGACTCTAACTTGTATGATTTGAATGAAACTAACCCGGACAGACGCTGTTTTCAGCAGAATTACCATGGTGTTGTTTTATGTGCAGAAAACAAATATTCTCGGAATGACCTCAAACTCCACGGAACATCTTAGAAAAAACAATAAAAAATCCTCGCCAAAGATGAAGACCAGGGGGCCCACACCCTTCTCACGAGGGTG
>NW_024120609.1:0-14733 GCF_003073215.2 Triticum urartu
AACAATGCCACCAGTTTAAGTAGCGGTTCATAATTTGCAATTTTCGAACAAGAGTTAAATTAGCTAATGATCCGTATTTTATCCTATGGATTTTCAGCTATATATCTAGCATTGACAGAATGATGTTTCGTTTCGCTTCATGATCTTTATCTAGCAATATAAAGGCTTAAAATTTGGTATCCAATAACATCGGGCTTCAGTCCTCTATCCTTTACCTCAACACTCCTGTCACAGGGAGGTAAATGTAATCCCAAATTCATGACTTTTCTTTATTTTTGAATTCTTGATCATTGTTTTACCTTATTGAGACTCATGGTCATTTTGATTATTGATGGAATTTCTGTTTGATCTTAAAAAACCACTATCCATTAGAGATTTGGATTGAACCATCACTGCCACCGTTCGTTATCTGTGCAATTACTGATTTTATTGGGAGAAACTTTGATATGTACTTCCATTAATGATTCACATGTCCTCTTTGCAAATTTCAATAGTTTTTTCCCAGAATGTCTAATGACACACAACTGTTGCAAACAAAGGTTGAATGGTGCATACAGATTTTCCAAACATGGTGATTTTTTTTGGGTAGGTTCAAATGGTCTTTTTGGCCAGTAAAATTATTGTTGCGGTTCCGGTCGTTTGTGGTACATCTAAACAAATAATTATATTCCAAGATCTGGAGCGATGTCTCTCTGCCACAATTTTGCATAGTAAAATGATTTTTATGTATGAAATTTGGTTAATCTGTAGTATAATAAACTTCAGATCTATTCAAGAGAAGTAATTTTTCTTCTTATGGTTCTGCATATATGTCTGCATAATGCACCAATCTTGCTTAAAGTGATTACATCATTGATATCTGTACTTTTAAAGTTAGCCAGAATTTTCCACAAGTCGTGTTGTAAGTGTGCTTACTGTTGACATTTCTTTATTGTTGAAACATTGTAATGGGACTTTGCAGAATTATTGCCGTACTACAATTGTTTCCTTGGTCTGACAAGCTTCCTCTAATTTGCAGGATTGAAAAGGTATAAAATAATTTTTTTAAAAATAGTATGATAGTCATTTTTTTACATTTTGCAACTGTGTTTTGTGTTACATAAAATTCATTATTTATCCATTATCTTCCCTCTAAGAATTGACCTCATCAATCTTTACAATATTACATACTTGTATCCCACAGCAACGCGCAGGGTTTCATCTAGTTAATTTAGTGCTTGGTGACAGTTCCTATTTTCTGCTTGTTTTTGGTTTCGCGGTAATTTAACACAATTTTTTTGGGCAATAAGAAACACTGGAAGCTTTGGGAAACATCGAGAAGGGCCACAAGCTATCCACAATGGCAGGGGGAGCGACCATGGGTGGTCGCGCCACCTGGGCTTATGGGGCCCTCGGTTGCCGTATTGACCTCATTCCACCGCCATAAATCCCTATAAATACTATGTTTGTTTCGAATATGTAAAAAATTAGGAAAATAATGAACAATCAGGAAAGTGCATGAGGGAGCGACGAGCTCACGGGGCGCGATGTGTGAGCTTGTGCCTCCCCCGTGGACTTTCCCGACTGCGTTTTCTTCTAGATTACTTGTCCTGCACGAAAAAATTCATTATATATACTCCTCACTGTTTTGACCACCGCATCACAAGTTTTCCCTTTGTTCTTGTTTCGGGCTATTTTCTGGTAGATCTAGGTCACCATGGCGCCTCCAAGTTCATCCAAGGACAAGTTCTATGAGAAGGTCATCAACCCTTACCTTTCGGAGGTGATGAAACACCCTCAAAACATTGAGATGTGTGAGGGGGTGCTTCACATCCGGGACGTTCAAGGGCCCAAGAAGGACGGAAGCGAGAACGCCAGGCTCAAAGTTGTGGAGCATGAGATCTTCAAGTGCCAAGGGATGGTGGAGCGCGGTCTTAGTGCCAATCACTCCATGATTGTTGAGTTCATTCATGATCACAAGTGGGACAACAAGGAAATTGGAGATGCTATCTTCAAACTTAATGACCGGATTGATCACTTTCAGGCCCAAGTCTTTGATCTACAACACCAAAACTATGGGTATGAGTATATATTTAAGGGCACGAGCTTGGCTGCAACTTTCAGGATTCTGGAGAAGAGTTCATCTTTTTATGATGGGGAGCATATGCCTTGGAAGACAGAGGACAAGACTACTACCTCATCACCATCATCACCGAAGAAATACGCTTGAGTACATGGGTATGGGAACCACACTTGGCTTGTTCCAAGCTTGGGGGAGGAGCCCCACTATCATATCATCATCACTTTTACCATCGTTATCTATCTTGTTTTGATCTTTAGTTATCTCGTGATATAGAAGAATAAAGTTTTAGTATCATTTAGTTTGAGTGTTTTTTGTGATCTATCTATCTATCTATCTATCTATGTAATTGCATATGAAATATATATAATAAATAGTGGTTTGAGTTTGTTGCTTTTACTTCCTTTAATCTTAGCAATGAAAAGGATAAAAAGTCATACACTAATCCCATGGGGAGTAATGACTTCACATAAAAGAAGTATAGTTGATAAAATTTGTCGGGAGTTAACAAGCATAGCATTGGTCATTGATGCAATTCATGAAAGATAATAAAGAAAGAGAGGTCTCACATATAAATATACTATCTTGGACATCTTTTATGATTGTGAACCCCCATCAAATACTTTATGTTTGATCAAATAGTTGACATTGGACAAGTAAGACAATATAATGAGTTATGTTTCCTTATGTTCACATAGAAGTTATATTGCCATGGATCCTCTAACATGTGGTGCTTGCTTATAATCTCTTGCTAGCCAAAATTCATACTAAGTAGAGATACTACTTGTGCATCCAAAAACCCTTAAACCCAGTTTCTTGCCATAGAGTCCACCATATCTACCTATGGATTGAGTAAGATCCTTCAAGTAAGTTGTCAGCGATGCATAAAGCAATAAAAATTGATCTTTTATTGTAAGGGAAAATAAGCTTTATACAAACTTGTGATGATAAAGAAATAAAAGCGACAAACTGCATAAAAAAGGTTGCTATCACAAGGGGCAATATAAAGTGATGTTCCTTTCCATTAAGAGCTTGCACATCCAAAAACAGAAAGCACATGAAAAATGTTGCTTCACTCTGCGAAGGGCCTATCTTTTACTTTTCTGTATTTACTTTTATGCAAGAGTCAATAATGTCCATCCTTATTCCATTCTTAATTACTCTCTACTTGGCAAGCATCACGTGGTGGGGAAAGATCCAAGCATATATATATATATATATCCAGTTGGATGTAGGTGATCATGAGTTATTACTGTTGACATTATCCTCGAGGTAATACGCTGGGAGGTGAAAATTATAAACCCCCGCATCTTCCTATGTGGTTGACTGAAGCTTTTGCTCCACAAATGTGTCGTGAGTGTCAGCCATCATAGAAGACTAAATGGTAGTTGAGTATGTGAACTTGCTAAACAAAGCTCTTGCATAGACTCTTTATGAGAATATGATAGATTGCAATTATTTTGATGATAGAGATCATAGTTTGTTAGTTTCCAATGAAGTTTATGGTTCATACTTTAGCCTGTGAATGAATTATTACTTTATCATGAGAATTTTTATGATAATATATTGCTGCTATGATAATGATCATGATGCTTTCATGTCCGTATTTTGTTTTATCGACACCTCTCTCTCTCTCTCTAAAACATGTGGTCATGATTATTGAGTCCGGCTTTCGCTTGAGGACAAGCGAGGTCTAAGCTTCGAGGAGTTGATACGTCCATTTTGCATCATGTTTTCCTACTGTTATCCATAATGTTTTGGGTCATTATTTCACTTTATGATGCTATTCTAATGCATTGTCTCTCTTATTTTTCCAGTTTCACATGAAGAGCGAGATTGCCAGCAGTCCTATGAGCTCGTGGGCCCCCAGTAGTCCTCCGGTGCTCATCTTCTGCTATATGAGGCTATTTTCCCTAGAAAAATATAAAAGAGGACTTTCAGGAGGAAGCGCCACCGTGTCGAGGTGGAACCTGGGCAGGAGCACTTTTGCTCTCCAGCGGAGCGATTCCGCCGGGGAAACTTCCGTCCGCGAGGGGGAAATTGAAGCCATCGACAACACCAACGATCCTCACATCATGTGAGGACCAATCCTCATCAACATCTTCGCCAACACCCTATTCCATATCTTGTATTCAATCTTTGTCCCAAAACCTTAGATTTGCACATGTGGGTTGCTAGTAGTGTTGATTACATCTTGAAGTTGATGCTAGTTGGAATATTTGGTCAAAGATTAAATGTTCAGATCCTCAAGCATATTCAATACACCTCTGATCTTGAACATGAATATGATTTGTGAGTAGTAACTTTTGTTCTTGATGGCATGGGAGAAGTCTTGTTATAAGTAATCATGTGAAGTTGGTACTCGTTTGATATTTTGATGATGTGTATGTTGTTCTTCATTTAGTGATGTCAAGTGAACATCGACTACATGACACTTCACCATACTTGGGCCTAAGGGAAGGCATTGGGGAGTAATAAGTAGATGATGGGTTGCGAGAGTGACAGAAGCTTAAACCCTAGTTTATGTGTTATTGTGTAAGGGGCTGATTTGGATGCATATGTTTCATGCTATGGTTAGATTTATCTTAATTCTTCTTTCGTAGTTGTGGATGCTTGTGAGAGTGGGTAATCATAAGAGTGTTGTTTGTTCAAGTAAGAACAACACCCTAACACTGGTCCACCCACATATCAAATTATCAAAGTAGTGAACTTGAATCAACTAAACATGATGAACGTGACTAGATGACAATTCCATGTGTCCTCGAGAACGCTTTGCTTACTACAAGAGAACTTTCTGGCTTGTCTTTGTTATAAAAATGATTGGGCCACCTTGCTGCACCTTTGTTACTATTGCCACTTGTTACTTGCTACGAATTACCTTGCTACAAAAATATCTATCACTGCTACTTTCAGTACTTGCAGAGAATGCCTTGCTCAAAACCGCTTATCATTTTCCTTCTGCTCCTTGTTGGGTTCGACACTCTTACTTATCGAAAGGAGTACGATTGATCCCCTATACTTGGGGGTCATCAATCACCATGTTACAAGTGACGTTTGAGCAACCACAAAGCCCACCATATGGTAAGAAGTGACTACCATACACTCATGATCTAAGAAGCAACATCACATGTTAACACTCCGTGTTATTTTTTTGACTGGAAACTGTGGGGCAAACCCCCACAGCAAATCAAAACCTTTACTAAAGCAAAGAAATAGGATACAAGAGCTAATTACAAGGGGTAATCTACAGAGAGAAACTAATCTAAAAGGAGGAGGCAGGGAAGCCTTACTACACTAAGCATTAAGGGGGGAGGAAGGAGATCCACTTGAGAAGGTCATCCTTGAAGGCAGATTTAATCCTATATTGCAACAGAGAGATATCATGCCTAAAAGCAGAACGCCATTTATAAAAACTAGCCCTCTCATTTCTGAAAACCTTGGCATTTCGAATGATCCATATGTTCCAACATGCAGTGAACACCACTTTTGAAAAAAATGGCTTGTCAAAATCATTTCTAGCATGAATAACCACATCAGACATAGAGTGTCCTGTAGACCATTCAATCTGAAGGTAATTCCAGACACGGACACTGAAATTGCAGTTGAAGAAGAGATGATCCCCGTTTTCTCGAACCTGCAGGGGGCAGAGCCTGCAATGCACTCCATCCTCCATGTGCCAATGCCTTCGTTCAACCATATCTTTAGTATTCAACCTGTCCATGATTAACATCCAAGCAAAAACTTTAATCTTGAGAGTACAAGAAGATTTCCATATCCAACAAAGTAGGGGGTTGAAGGTTTCAGAAAGAAATGTGTGTGAGTAAAACATCTTGGGTCTAAACTACTTGGATGAGTTTTGCCAAAACCACACATCCTTAGAGCCAGGTACGCTGCCATGAGAGCCCATCATAGACTGAATCATGCCCAGCTCCCCAAATGCCTGAGCAGACAGGGGAGATGAAAATGCTGAACAATATCCTGGGAACTGAAGAATTCCTTAACTGTAATCCAAGGGTCCTTAACATAAGAAAAAAGCCTAGGAAACCTTGATTGTAGTGGAGAGACCTCAACACCAATATTCCAGTTATCTGACCAAAACAGAGCAGTGTCACCATCATTAACCTCAACCCATGAGCACTCCCTAAAATTGATCATAACCTTGTAAATATCCTTCCACCAAAAAGAGCCACATGCAGATGTTCCGTGAGGCACCCTATGATGGCAGTAGGAATTCCAAATGAGAGAAACCCAGGGAATATCCTTTTTATTGAGGAAATTACCGACATGTTTGAGAAGCAAGGCAACATTTTGTACCCCTAGATTGAGAATACCAAGACCACCCCTTTTTTGGCCTACAAATAAGCTCCCAAGCTGCAAGGGAGGGGGCAGGTTCATCTCTATTCTTCCTCCACAAACATTGCCTCTGAATTCTCTCTAACTGTTTGAGTATGCCTGCTGGAACAGCCAAACTACCCATGAAGAAGATAGGCACTGAGGACAGAGCAGAGTTCAGGAATTGCAGTCTCTCCCCTTGGTTAAGAAAAGAAGAACCAGCAGTCATTCTTATTTCCATACAACCTACTAGGGGCATAAAGTCCACCATTTTGGGCCTTGTGGTTCCCACTGGCAGCCCAAGATAGGTGAAGGGCATCTTTCCTATCTGACAACCAAAAGCAACAGCAAGATCACTCATGACAATAGGGTCAACATTTATAGGGATGAGGAAAGATTTGTGATAGTTAACATCAAGGCCAGTGGACTGAGCAAACACTTGGAGCATATCTTTCAAGGCCAGAAGTTGAGTCCTATCAGCAGGCAAAATGATTAGAGTATCATCAACATATTGTATCACTGGGTAATCCAGATCATGATAGGGGATAGGCAGATGAAGAATTCCTCTTCTAAACATGTCATTGATGACAGATTGCAACAGGTCAGCAGCAATAACAAAAAGGAGAGGAGAAACAGGGTCACCCTGCCTGACTCCCTTTTTACAAACAAATTTTCTCCCAGGAACTCCATTAAGAAGAACTGAAGAAGTGCCAGTGGACAGCAGCTGCCTCATCTAGAGAATCCATTTCTCATTAAAACCTTTGTGCCTAAGGATCTGAAAAAGAGCTTCATGTTCCAAAGAGTCAAAAGCCTTTTCAAAGTCCAACTTAAGAATTACAATTGGCCTTTTAGATTGATGACACTGATGCAAATACTCAAAAGTCCATCCAATATAATCTTAAATTGTTCTGCTCTTAATAAAGCCATATTGGTTCTTATGGATGCACTGAAGAATCAACTCTTGGAACCTATTAGCTGCCATTTTAGAGAGAAATTTCAGGCCCATACTAGTTAGGGAGATAGGCCTATAATCTCCAATCTCTTCAGGTGAAAGCTTTTTAGGTACAAGAGTAATGTAAGAATCATTAATGTTATCCAGGGTTGCAGTACCCTCATAGAATTCCTGTGCCAACTGATAAAAGTCCTTAGAAATAAGATGCCAGCACTTTTTGAAGAAAAGGCCATTGAAACCATCAGGGCCAGGGGCTTTATCCACAGGCATATGCTGAACTACCTTGTCCATTTCATCTTTTTCAAAAGGCTTGGTGAGAATGTCTAGGCCAGCCACAGGGGTGAGGAGAGCAGAGAGGTCAAACCCCATGACAATACCCCTAGATGTGCCCATTCTATTTTTAAAACAATTCCAGATGATTCCTTCCATTTGAGCATGATCATTGATCACCCTCTGAATTCTCTCTAACTGTTTGAGTATGCCTGCTGGAACAGCCAAACTACCCATGAAGAAGATAGGCACTGAGGACAGAGCAGAGTTCAGGAATTGCAGTCTCTCCCCTTGGTTAAGAAAAGAAGAACCAGCAGTCATTCTTATTTCCATACAACCTACTAGGGGCATAAAGTCCACCATTTTGGGCCTTGTGGTTCCCACTGGCAGCCCAAGATAGGTGAAGGGCATCTTTCCTATCTGACAACCAAAAGCAACAGCAAGATCACTCATGACAATAGGGTCAACATTTATAGGGATGAGGAAAGATTTGTGATAGTTAACATCAAGGCCAGTGGACTGAGCAAACACTTGGAGCATATCTTTCAAGGCCAGAAGTTGAGTCCTGTCAGCAGGCAAAATGATTAGAGTATCATCAACATATTGTATCACTGGGTAATCCAGATCATGATAGGGGATAGGCAGATGAAGAATTCCTCTTCTAAACATGTCATTGATGACAGATTGCAACAGGTCAGCAGCAATAACAAAAAGGAGAGGAGAAACAGGGTCACCCTGCCTGACTCCCTTTTTACAAACAAATTTTCTCCCAGGAACTCCATTAAGAAGAACTGAAGAAGTGCCGGTGGACAGCAGCTGCCTCATCCAGAGAATCCATTTCTCATTAAATCCTTTGTGCCTAAGGATCTGAAAAAGAGCTTCATGTTCCAAAGAGTCAAAAGCCTTTTCAAAGTCCAACTTAAGAATTACAATTGGCCTTTTAGATTGATGACACTGATGCAAATACTCAAAAGTCCATCCAATATAATCTTAAATTGTTCTGCTCTTAATAAAGCCATATTGGTTCTTATGGATGCACTGAAGAATCAACTCTTGGAACCTATTAGCTGCCATTTTAGAGAGAAATTTTAGGCCCATACTAGTTAGGGAGATAGGCCTATAATCTCCAATCTCTTCAGGTGAAAGCTTTTTAGGTACAAGAGTAATGTAAGAATCATTAATGTTATCCAGGGTTGCAGTACCCTCATAGAATTCCTGTGCCAACTGATAAAAGTCCGTAGAAATAAAATGCCAGCACTTTTTGAAGAAAAGGCCATTGAAACCATCAGGGCCAGGGGCTTTATCCACAGGCATATGATGAACTACCTTGTCCATTTCATCTTTTTCAAAAGGCTTGGTGAGAATGTCTAGGCCAGCCACAGGGGTGAGGAGAGCAGAGAGGTCAAACTCCATGACAATACCCCTAGATGTGCCCATTCTGTTTTTAAAACAATTCCAGATGATTCCTTCCATTTGAGCATGATCATTGACAATAGTGCCATCAGGAAATTTGAGGCTTGCAATAGAATTTCTCTTGTGCCTTTCAGTGGCCATGGCATGGAAAAACTTTGTATTTTCCCCTCCCACCTTAATGTATCTAACAGTACACCTTTTCTTCCAATAGAGGAACTGCAAATGAAGCAATTTCTCCAGGTGCACTTTGACAATCTTCCTGAAATTAAGCTCGTGGACAAACAGAGGCCTCCACTCTTCCAAGTCATCCAGGAGCAAAATAACATGGTTACATTTGGCAATGAGGAGCTTCAACTTTGAGACATTCATTTGCCATTTTAAGGCACATTCTCAAATACTTGAATTTATCAGCAATTTTAGCAGTTATGTGTTCCTTCCTAGAAGGGATATTCCAAGACTGAGCAACACAATCCATAAATCCTTCCAACTCCAACCAGTAGTTCACAAACCTAAAAAGATTTGACTTAGGGATAGATGTTTTGATTGTGACAACACAGGGAACATGGTCAGAGGCAGTCCTAGCAAGGGGGAGCACTTCTGTCATAGGATAGACAGATATCCAATCTACAGATGTTAAAAACCAGTCTAATTGTTCCAGAAGTGGGCTATCTTGCATATTAGACCAAGTAAAAGCTCTTCCCATGATGGGCAACTCCAGGAGGCCCAAATGCCCAATAATCTCATTAAAGATGAACATATCATTCAGGTCCCCTCCAGGCAAATTCCTATTATCTATGGATCTAATGAAATTAAAATCTCCTAAGAGCAGCCAATTCCCACCAACAGGAATATTTAGATTATAGAGCCAAGATACAAAATTGTCTCTGGCTTCACCCTGACAAGGTCCTTAAATAGCAACCAGAGTCCATTTTTCATTGTTCTGTCTAGAAACAAACTCAACAACTACAGCAAACTGCTGAATTTGGATTAAAGATCCAATAAAAAAAGAGGAGTTCCAGACCACAATAATTCCCCCAGAGGCTCCCATTGCAGGAGAGCAAACAAAACTGTCAAATCTCTTGGGGCAGAAACTCTTAATTGACCTAGAGTCAAAATATGAGCACTTGGTTTCATGCAAACAGGCCACAGCACACTGACTTTCATCAATTTTTTGCCTCACTGCTCTCTACCTAGCTTCTGAATTTAAACCTCTAACATTCCAGCACCGAACATTCCAGTTTCTACAGAGATTACTCATTATAACATAAAGTGAAGAGGTCCCAAAGACATATAACACTTAATGCCACATGAACAAAAGGCCACATAACAGTCTGACCCAGCATCATTACAATAAAGTTTGCATAATAAAGAGACCAACAAAAGGACAGCAGCAGAGCAAATTTAGGGGCTTGCCAAACCCAGTAAAGAAGGAGAACACTAAACATTTGCATTTGTGGCTGAAGCTTGAGGTGGATTCCCCATAAGAGCATCCACAGATAGGAGTTTAGCATCAATCTCCAGTTCCCTGCCAATTTCTTGCAGACCAGCAACAGGTGTAGCTGGAGGGATCTCCTCATGGGCTGGATCATCTGGCATCTCAGCAGTGAAAGGCTTTGCTCTGGGCTTCCTCTTCTTGGGCTGCGGAGAAAGCTCCTGGAAGGTGGGCTTGAAACCATCACGTTGGGCCGAGCTTCTGGTGCATCTTCAAACAGAGGTTTCAACAATAGGAGTTGGCGCCAACGTCTTGCAAGTCCTCCTAGCTTTAGGGGGTGCAGCAGTGGGTGGTGGCTGAATGTCAACAACATCTTTAAAGAACAAGGCCCTAGCCACAGGCCTAACTGGCACCTCCTCCCTCCAGGTAAGCATTGGCAAATCACTACTACCAAAGGCCAAGTCCCAACTCCTCTTAGATAGAACCATAGGTTCAAAAGGCTGCATAGCCACAGGTTTAGGAACATTGAAGACAACAGGAGCCTGCAACAGATTTTCAAATGACCTTCTCCACAACATCTCAGGAGGCAGAGGAGGCCCAAAAGGAACAGCAGCAGGTAGTTCCACTTCAGGCACAAACAAAGGAGGTTGGTAGATCACAATAGCCCAGTTTCTGACATCATTAATATCATCAGCTTCAGGTAGCTCCTCATCAGAAGAACTAACAGGCACAACATGGATCTGTTGGACAGCATCAGAACTGGGCTGAGCAGAGACATCGATCACCATAGATTCCTGATCTTGCGGCACAGGCTGGTCCACTGGCTCATGCCAATTGCCCCAATTGTTGTCTTGCACATCATTCACGGCAGGCTCTGGAGGAGGAGGAGGGACATCATTCCATCCCAGGGCTGGATACGGAGGCAGAATGAAGGGTGGCATCTCCGGGAATGGAACCCCAGGAACCGGATGTGGATTGCCATTGATGGGCATCCAATCTTCATCATGCGGCATCTGCTCAGCAAAATTCGCCCCCAAGATGTATAAAGGAGCCGTCCAAGAAACCCTCGCGCCACCCCAGGCCGCATAATCCACGAAGACAACATCACGGGGCACAAGAACATCTTCAGGAAAAGAAGCGAACACAAGAGACCGCACCAGGTATGGGTCGTCACTAATCCAATGATGGAACTTGCCAAACGTGTTCACATCAGCTCTAATGCAATCTATATTGCAAAGATCCAAAGGGATGGCCAGGAACATGAGTCGGCCCTGATGGAAACCTTGGGCGCCCCTGAAAGACTCCCCCTCATCATGCTTCATGAAGCGAACAAAACGATCATTGCCCAACGGCTGTGGGGGTAGTTGGAGCAGATGGAAGCGAACGGCAGCATCACGAAGCTCGAAAAAACTTATAGAACGAATCCAGGGCTGCGCCTATCTGACTAAAACACCATGCGCTTGAAGCCACTGCACAACCTCTTCCCTAGCAGCACCTATCTGATGAGGCGGAGGGATCGGCATTACCTCAGCAAGCATAAACTCTTCATGGCGGCACACAATTGGGGTATGTGGCGTCACAAATGTGCGTGGCACCCGGTCCGCGCCACCGTCAACAATGTGGTGGCCGGCCGGAACATATAGCAGAGGATCCAGATGGAAGTTGGCCATGGGAGCGGGGCACTCACGCTCTGGCGACGCCGACGGTGAGTGGATCAGCGGAGGAGGTGTGGCAGACGGCGGAGACGAAGGAGTCTTGGGTCCAGGACTGATGGGACTGGACGAGGGAGTAAATGCAGGGGCTGTTATTGATTGCAACAAAGGCAATATCACTTTTCATGTTAATGGTAATGAGCATACGGTACACTTTCCGAGGAAACAACCTCAAGTTCATAGTATCAACTCTAATGGAAAAATTCCATCAATTATATTTGGAGGTTTTGAATTTCCTCTTCCTACTGTCAAGAAGAAATATGATATTCTTATTATTGGGGATGTGCATATCCCCGTTGAGGTAACATAGTGTTATTCGAAATTTCTCCGGTTCCATGTTAATCGGAATGAATTTGTTAATAAGACCTGATCAACCTTGTTAGTTGATTCCTTTTGATGAGCATGAGATAGATGAAACTAGAAACACAACCTTCTGTACCCTCTTTATACTTTCTGTAATTTAGTTGAAATAAAGTAAAAATAGTATTTTTCTGTCTGTTTCCTGACTTATCCGTGCAATATAAAAATATCCCAAAAATAAAAGTCCTCAGAATGACATGCCAATTTAATATGATTTTTTTGGGAATATTTGAGGATTTATGGTGCAAAAATCACCACGGGGGGAGCTGCCACCTGGCCACGAGGGTGGAGGGCGCGCCCTACCCCCCTGGGCGCGCCCCCTGCATCGTGGGCCCACGGTGGCCCTCCTCCACTTATTCCTGCACCCATCCTCTTCTTCTTCCTCACACAAACACGAATATTCAACTCAAGCACGAGTTCTAGCTCACTTTGCTGTGATTTTCGATCTCCATGCTCAAAGCACCTCTCACAAAACTACCTGGGGAGATTGTTCCTTGGTATGTGACTCCTCCATTGGTCCAATTAGTTTTTGTTCTAGTGCTTTATTCATTGCAAATTTTTTCTTCTTAGGTGACCCTGTTTTTGAGATTGGATGTCAAATTTATATGGTCAAAAGTAGTTTTGATGCATGATATAGGCCCTAGGCACTTGTAGGAGTAGTTCCCATCAATATAATTGAGTTTGGTTTACTTTTTGTTTGAAGTTACTAAAAATTTCAGATTTTTTTTAGAGAAAAACAATATGCTTAGGAAGATGTTCCAAGGTGGTTCTTCAAAAAAGCAAGCACCCAGGCTTGCTATGCGTGATGCTGACGAGGAACCACCAAGAGACGCTCTAGTGCGGCCTTGTGAATGGCCGTCGAAAAATTTCATGGATCGAGTGGGAATTAAAGAGGAATTAACGCATATTTGCATAACGCCGGTCTTGTGGACTTTGAGGCAGAAAAATGCCCCCAGTATCATGATCTCACAAGCTCATTTGTGAGGAGGTTTGAGTTTTCATCTTCACATAATTCTCCTTCAGTCATGTTTGATCTTTATGAAAAATCTTATACCATGGACTTAGAGGATTTTACTTTTTCCTGCAAACTCCCACAATGGGCTAGTACTATTGATCCCCGTAAATCTGAATTTAGAAACTTTCTTGCTAGTATAACCATAGGGGAATCTAGAGATATAACGCAAGATACCATAGGGAGCATTCACTTTCCTGCTATAAATTATTTTTCTCTCTTCATAGGTAGATGCATAAATGCTAAGGATGAAGCATGTCACATGTGTTTCCCTAACCTTAACATTCTCAGGAGTGCTATGTTAGGAGACCAATCTTATCATATGGGAGCCATTGTAGCTCGTAGGTTGCATCATAATAGATATAATGGAGATTTCTTTGGAGGAATTTATGCAACCCGTTTAGCTAATTTTCTTGAAATAGACGTTCGTGAGGGAGATATGGAGTTGCCTCTTACTTATTTAGATTTTGATTCTATGGTTTCCCACCAGTTTGTCGAGAGGACTGAATCACCTCTCCAGTATCGACTAATCTTTAACAAACGACATGTTGTCCGTATTACTCTCCCTGCTCCTGCCTTCTTTGACTCGCAGACAAAAGGAAGATATACCATCACCAGAGAGGAGGAAAATGAGTACGAGAGGGGAGCAGAGGCAGCCCGACTCCACACTGCAGCTCAGGAGGTGATAGCCGCTGCATCACAGTACGACCCCAACTATTCTTCGTCGCAGTACGACCCCAGCTACACCTATGGGTATCCGCCAGGCTATCCCTGGCAATAAACCAACTTAGGCCAAAAGCCTAAGCTTGGGGGAGTACGTATTTCTCACCGACATTACATTTATGTTCACACACACTCATTGCTAGATGTCGATGCTCATACTCTTTCACTGTAATATCCATGCTAGTTTACTTTCTCTTTCCTGCTTTCTCCTTGTGTGTTTGTTAAACCTTAAGAAAAAAACCAAAAAAAATAGTAGTAGTTTACCTTTCTTCCTGTAGTAGTAATAATTAAAAAGAAAACCCAAAAATATTTCCCCGTTCTTCTTTTGCTTGTTGGGAGCTTTCCCATGTAAATAGTTTTTATTTCTTTTCTTTTCTTTGGGGGTCGATAGGAGAAGACAATGATTAAATTGTTGAAGTGGCTCTTTTATGCATTATTGTTGATTTAACCAAGAGCCCATATTGCCTT
>NW_024120610.1:0-17071 GCF_003073215.2 Triticum urartu
ATATATATATATATGAATGAATGAAACTCAACACAAATGATGGTAATAAAATAAAATTGTGAATGTTGTTATTTACGTACTTCATATTGTTCGTCAGTGTAGCCCCGCTCACAGGTCGTGTGGCGGATGGACTCGCAAACATAGTAACCACAGAAATCATTCCCTTGTTCCTGCGACAACCACTTTACAAGAAATAGAGGTTAATCAAACTGATAAGCAAGAATGCCAAATGGTATTGATGAAACTAGCGCTTGAATGACTAGTAGATGCGCTTAAAATGCTACTATAGCTAGTACTTACTTTCGGGTGTCTAAATTGCAGCTCCTTCGGCAGTCCCGAAGCTTTTCTGGTGAATTTTCTCCAAACCCTGCCGGACAAAGAAAACAATTACTTGATATATCAGGAAATGAACAAAGTTGCTGATATGGTGGATAATGATCGATTTAATTTACTTCTCGAGTATTTGAGTCATGTCTGCATAGTCCTTGGAATCTTTTCGTCTTGAGTCTACAAAAAAGTGTTATGAAAAATTAGAAAACTTAAATTTGGACATGTTTTACAAAAAAGTGTTATGAAAAACTAAAACGACTATAACTTCTACATACAATGTCGGAAAAAACTTATAATATATCAAAGTGTTCAGCACGAAAATTGCACATCGAAGAAGGAAGCCATATAGGCTGATGCCGCTGAGTAGACACCATTAGATGTTAAACGTTGTGTTGTTGGTCCGAGAGAGGGGGAACCATCTAAATATCATGCCAAAGATCGAAATACTCAACAATTACCTGAACTGAGGGAGCCTGGTGTAGGTCTCTGATCCAAGTCTCGTTGAAAAGTGCCTCACCCACTGTTTTTTCGTTGGCACCCCGAGCCCGAGCAAAGGAGTAAAGCTCAGGGGCCATATCCTTAGCACCTCTGCCTTCTCCGGTCACCTTGCACCGTGTTTGCTTTGCATGGTCGGGCTTCTCGTTGGCGCTCAGCCGTAGCCGCCTGCGATGTAGCTACTCTGGGAAAACCCGTGCTGCCGCCACAGCCTCCGAGCGAGGCCGGTGTTCAAAGTGACCGCACACAAACAGCCAGGCAGGCATCACGTCCCTCATGTTTGCAGTGTAGCCCACGCCAAATAGCGGTCAAGTGATTAGACGGCCCAATTAAGGCCGTGCTAAGTAGGGGCCCATACATCATGTATTGGGCCACAAACGTAGTCCGGTGGTGGGACCAGAAACATAACATGCATATATACAAGGTTGCATGCATGCCATTGCCAGCTACGAGTGGGATCGGACGGTGAACTGGAATCATCCGGCCTTTTTTCTCGTTAACAAATCAGGTGATCTGTCGGTAATGACGAACAAATACTAAAACGTCTACATCTAACTAGCCATGAGCGAGGCCATCAATAAATAACAAGGATTCATCCGTGCATGTCCCACCAAAAACGAAGAACAGTCGTGACCATGGCCGTCGATCCATCTGACCACTTGAAGAACAACGAGGTCCGCACGCGCCAGGGACGAGCTAGCTAGCTGCTCGGCCAAGACGATGACTATGCGTGGGCGCCGGCATTGGTCTCGTGGCAAGTAAAAAATACATACAAAAACAAAAAGAAAGGAGAAACGACGACGTACCGCCATTCTTCACACTGTAGACGGACGCACTGCCCTCCGCTCCAAGACTGCGAGGCACCTCACTGTTTCCCTGCGACAGCGGGATGGCGAGGCTCCTGACTGTTTCCCTGCGCACCTGCAGCGAAAACTAGACGGTTTACACGCACGGCACTTCTTTTTGAGGCATATATAAACGGGGGTTATGAGCTGTAAAATAATGCTAGTATTATTTCCATTACTACGTATCTTTTATATATAGCATTTGATGCGACGGACCAACATTTGTTTTGATGAATGAGATTTGACACTTGTGTGCCGTCCCAACATCGTATCATCCCACTAATTCAACTTGCTCACTTGGATCCATCTACTTTAATTTAATTTGTGTTTCTTCCACCTATTGATATAATAATTTATTATCCATAGTCACATAATAATAACTCTTCATAATCATCTGTAGTCATCCATCAATTCATCATTCATAGAGGGTGCTTGGATCCAAGGGACTTATTTTAGTCTGACTAAAAATAGTCTTTTTAACAGGCTAAAGTTCCAAGCACCCCTGACTAAAGAGGGGCTAAAACTAGTCTTGAGACTAAAAAATTTTAGTGAAGGGTAACCCTACTAAAATGTGGATTAGTCCTCTCTCTCATCATTTAACTTCTCTCCTTTAACACAGGCGAGTTCTGGATTGGAGGGTTTGGAGGATAATAAATGCTCATTAACTTGTTTTTAGTCTCTTTAGTATTTGGATCCAAGGATGGATGAGGCTAGCAAGTTTTAGTCCCACTTCTTTTAGTCATAAGACCAAAACGTATGCAAGCACCCTCATAGTCATATATATAATAACTTGACATTATTATAGCTAATGAGAAGTAGAACGACCGTGCCATCATGATCATCGTAGTCATATAAGAACTCGATCATCATCCATAGTTATATAAAAACTGACCGTCAATATAGCCCAAATGAAAGTTAACCAACACTAGCTAAGGGTAGTCATCCTAAGGTAAATAACTACATATGACCTACTCCTCTCTCTTAGGTAAAATAGTATAAAACATGTACTTCGGCCCATCTTACAAATGGAGAATAGAGATCCACTTATCATCAACTTGTGGCTTGCACACATTCATATTATCTCCAATTGGTTGCCTACACGGATTCATTACTTTGCTTCATTCTTTGATATCGAGCCTTTCACCTTTTAGAGAAATTGAGTATCCACTGTGGTAAGCCGTCGGCGGAGTCGGTCATAAACTAACCATATGCATATGACCTTCGGTGAACATCATGTCAGACACAACCTCCTTCGGGAGCTTCTATTGAAGAACATAATAGTAAAATATATAGTTAGAAATGTAGTTTACTTAAGAAAAATGTATGCAACCATAGTTAGCAAAATCATACCATGTTTTATGCATTGAAGTTACCATCATGCAACTAATGGACTAGTGGCACGCGTATTCACTATAATTTTTTCTAATTTGATAATTAGTCTTAAAAGTCTCAACATCATTTATAATTGAGACAAGAGATCCTTTCTCCTAATAAGTTAGCTCGGAGCCATAACTGTAATATGTGTTGTCTACAGCCTTCCAAGTATTTTTTGAAGAAAGTAAATAATCTGTCAATTATAAATAAGCAAGTTTAGTAGGGCATAACACCAAATATTTTTAAATAAATAATATAAATTACTTAACAAATTTGTTTGACAAACTCACATAAAGGTAGAACTGGAAGCATATCTACATCCACCCAAATGTCGGTATTATCTTCAATATCATATTCAGGACGAATATCGAAGTTTATTTGCATATTCTCCTAAAATCTATAGGCCTTGCATAGAGCTCCCCAATTTGAGCAACCAAAGTGTGAGGATATATAAGCAGGAGGAACCGATGGAAGTGCATGTGAACTGTCACTGCGAGGAGAAATTACACAGTTGATGGCTTTATCGTCTCGATTTAACCACATAATGGATCAATAGATGATTACCCTTCATTTATGGCAGTGGAGGTGACAGACTGCAGTCTGCAGACGGGATCACTAGTCGGCACGATAGGTAGCTAGCATTCAGGGTGCGCTGCTGCCGAGAAAAAATACGGCCGTGTGCCCAGGAGCGAGGCATCCATGGAAACAGATCTCACCTGCCTACCTATGTGAATTCTATGACCACACTCGTACCTTGTAGTGGCAGGGATGTTTATATACACACGCCATATTGCTATGCACTTCTAAGATCAATCAAATATAATGGACAGATAAATTAGTTCGCTATTCTTGCCCAGAGTTGGATCGGAGAACAACTTACCCAGTCTGTCATGCCGTTTTCTCTTTTATTGACGAGGACCTTCCACTCCCCGTTCGTGTATGATTTGAGTTCCTTCAACCAGATGGGAACATCAACCTCCTTGCAATGCATTTTTCTTGGATTTTTCTTGAAGTTATTGGACAAGTACTTGCTCGTTGGTTCTTCCTCCTTACACTCCCATTTGGAGATGAATCACCACTGGAGAGCTTTCGTCGAAGGGATCTTCGGACCGCTGGTTCTCAGAGATCAGGTGTTTGATGAGTTGACTGTTGGAACCGCAGCCCTCTAGCTACCTCTCCTCTCACTCGAACGGAGATGGAAGAAGAAGAACAGTGGACACATGATTTTCCGGCCGGCGCACGAACGTCGTCACGGGCGCACGAACCGCCCCAATCTTTTCTTCTTTACAGTGACTACATGACTCACACATAGTTCCTTCTACAAACAGTACACACGGGGCTTTTATAGCCGGCTGCACACACAGGCCAGCGGCCACACACACCCCACTAACTCACGCACACACGCACGAATCACCCAGCCGCTGAGCCAACTAACTTGGCCGTCACACCCGGCCACTCACATCTAGCTAACCTCCCGGGAGTCTATCTGTGACTAACAAACCTATCTAGCCGCTGCATGCAGGCACACTGCAACGGCCACTACCAGATGACCCGTCATGCATGCGTCTGACTTGGCTGGCATGCAAACGCATGGCTAGCTAGCAAACTCGGTCATTGACTTGCGCCATAAACCCATATACATGGTTTATCCTAACATACTCCTCCTAAACCATGTCGTCGTTGTCGGAGTTGTTACAGCTTCCGTCATCGATGTCGTCACGACCGTGACTCAGCCTGCGGACCCGACCTGACGCAACGACGCCGGTCGTATCGTGCTCCGGCGACACACGCCTGGCGTCCCTCGGCACCCCACACGTCCCGCGCACACCTAACACGCCCGACGAGCCCGACCGCACCAGTGCATCCCGCACGTCCCGCGCGCACCCGACGTGTCCGACGAGCCCGACCATACCACACGCCGTGGCTTATTCCAATACATGGTATCAACACATGATACCAGATTGTTGGGTTTAGTCCCACAGCGGTTGTGGGAGGATGCAAAACACGACTTATAAGGGCGGGGGTGTCCCCTCCTAACAGGCTAGTCTTTTGGGAGGAGAGGGTCGAAGGCCTATCATAAGTCGGTGTTGCTCTCTGGTTGGGCCTGGTTGACGCATGTGGGTCGGAAACGCTAGTGATAGCGGACCGGGATTGCGTAACAATTGGTATCAGAGTCCAGGTGCCCGGAATAAATCTCAGTGAATTCACAGGTGGTCGGTCATGGTTGGTGGGCTGGAAACGTTGGTGTTAGCGGGCCCATAATGATTGATGTCATCGCTGCCACGCCTCTGGCACGACAAGCACGCCCAAGACACCAAGCTCATGATACCAATTGTTGGAACCGCAACCCTCTAGCTACCTCTCCTCTCACTCGAACGGAGGCGGAAGAAGAAGAACAGTGGACATATGATTTTCCGGCCGGCGCATGAACGCCGCCACGGTGGCACGAACGCCCCAATCTTTTCTTCTTTACAGTGGCTACATGGCTTACACACGGTTCCTTCTACAAACAGTACACACGGGGCTTTTATAGCCGGCTGCACACACAGGCCAGCGGCCACACACACCCCACTAACTCACGCACACACGCACGAATCATCCAGCCGCTGAGCCAACTAACTTGGCCGTCACACCCGGCCACTCACATCTAGCTAACCTCCCGGAAGTCTATCTGTGACTAACAAACCTATCTAGCCGCTGCATGCACGCACACTGCAACGGCCACTACCAGATGACCCGCCATGCATGTGTCTGACTTGGCTGGCATGCAAACGCATGGCTAGCTAGCAAACTCGGTCATGGACTTGCGCCACAATACCCATATACATGATTTATCCTAACATTGACCATTCTTTCTCTCATATTTTTGTAGTTTGGGCTGTGGCTATATGATTCTCCTTCGCTGTATACGAACATGTATAGCCAAAGATTGAGGGAATAATTAGCAGAAAATTATGGCAATTAATTAGGAGGGGGCAGCCTGGCATAAGTAATTAGTAGTTTTTTTGTTGCGGGGTAAGTAATTAGTATATGAACCTGATCTTATCGACCAGGCAATATGAACCATGTAACCTGGCCCAAAATAGGACAACATGAACCGTGTTCCTTACCAAAATGAGTGCTTGCTCTTCATGCATCTGCTTGATTGGATGTATATATATACAATTAATACTATACAGCAAGGAAATATCCAGGAGAGATATGTATATCGGTTAAAGATCTTACATTGACTACAGATTTGCAGTGGTAGATGATATTCACAACTAATATAAGGCGCAATTAGTGGCTGTGTTTGGTTGGGGAAGTATTTCATCAAAAAAAATCGTGCGTGCTTTTTTCCCCCATTCATTCCTACCAGCAATTTGTTGTTGGTGATGTAATAACATGTAACTATATTCCAAGAATTTAGTACATTCTGTTCTTCAATATGACTTTTTTCTTCTTGGTTCAGAGATGGAACTATGCGGGTATCCTCCATCCTGAGGCTGATTAATAAAAAACTTGAGCTCGCAAGTGAAGATAAGGTGAGCCTTTTAGATGCCCTTGTACTTCCATTTTAAATTGTTGTCACTCCACAAACACTACTCCAGTCTGTGCCCTCCTATCAAGGCGCTTGCTTCCAAGCATTACATTATCGATAAATCTAGAGTTTGCTACTTTTTTGAAGGGGCCAGTCTCCACCAATTTTCATTAAAAGGAAGTACCGTGCTGCATTTGTAGATTTGGTTGGTGACATAGTAGGATTTATTGGCACCACTTTTCTGTTGCAAATGTTCCAAAGAATACACCACTAAATCATATCTCTTCCTGTTACCGAGTGTGCTTAGAAACTAGAAAGTATGCGAGCCTGCTCTTTTGTCTGACACCTTGTGTATACACTGGTGCGAAATGCAGGTGGAGATCTTATGCCATGACGAGCCGATTTGTCTACACTGCACGGCCTACTCAAGCGGTGGCTGAGCTGCAAGCCGAAGGACGAGGTCCAGAGGCCAGTGGGTGCTCCGGCGAATGAGTTCATGATGGAGCTGCGCTACCGCCGGTGCCAGGCATCCAGGCTGTTGCAATCAGTCAAGCCTATCAATTTAACTTGTCATGGTGCGAGCCGCTATATGTGGTTATTGTATTGTGAGGTGGTGAGAAGAAAAGGAGAAAATAAATAAAGAGAAAAAACAAGGGGTCCAACCCGGACCCTTCGCTATCAGTGGGCGCAACAACTTTTGTGCCCTCCTTTAAAAAGCCGCAAAAATTTGCAATCCTAAAAGGAGGGAAAGTTAGTAACGGTAGAATTAATATGGACAGACAGATGCAATAGAAATAATATCAAACATCAACAGTCCTATAACGATAAGGAAAGAGCGAACTCAAGGTTTCTTACATGAACATATCCTTTCAACATGTCGTTACCAATGTCCGCCTCGTCTTTCGGGGCTTCGCTATTGGCAACCCCACCGCTAGAAACAGGAGGCTCCGGAGTCGCTCCATCAGCCGTCTGAGCGAGTGATGTGCCATGCTTCCTCTTATGGGTTAATGTGATCTTGGCGCTCATGTCGAACCGTGCCAAAACACCACTCGGGCGAGCCTACATAACATTAGAAAGCGATGGCGATATGTATTCTCGTGAGACTTGTTGGAAATATAGATCGGGACTTCGCCCCAAAACTCCATCAACTCTAGGACATAATGATAAGAGCTTCGATCTATCATGTAGTAAGGTCATTAAATTTATGGCATAATATAAACATGGGTGACCACTTTGCAAAGGCTACCTCCAGGAGGCCTGCACCTTCGTCCAGTGCGGCCACATATGAGAGTTCAGTCTCTCTATATGTTGCTCCTACTGCCTCCACGGTTTTGTTTTGTGCTCCCTTTTGTGTGTGACAAAACGCACTCCTCGTGGTCTTCCTGTGCTGCTGCACACGACCATCCTTGGTTTTGGTGTCCTCTATTCTCATCTAGCATCCCGTCTATCTCTTGGTCGGTGGTGTCTAGATCCAAGAACAGTTGTCGTTGTTCTCTTGCGAATTCCCCAGCATATTGATTGTGTGCAAATTCGTCCAATTCCAAATATCCATCACTTTGATCCTCTGAACTACTTTGAACCAGGACATGCTCACCAGCCACTAGAAAAGGTGGTGATGCTGTAAACATGCACTTGTTAGGCACTGGAGAAGAGGGTGCTATTAGCGAACACCGATTTCCTTCTGAGGACGAAAGTAGCATGGGCCGACTTACTTGCAGAGCTTGGTCGGCGTCTGGGTCCACATCCAGTACCATGAGTGGCACCACAACCATGACCGTGTTTTCCTCCCGTGGCCACTTCTTCTTGATAATAGTCCATAAGATCAGGGTAGGTGGGACTGGGACGACACATCAGCATCGCTAATGTTGATTAGTTCGAGCACATTGGATTTCCACATCTTGAACGAAATCTTCTCATCCGCAAATCGATGTTGGCAGAGGAGATAGACTATATATTGTTAGAAATCCTTGGAGTTGGAGATGCACTAGTCGGGATCGGTTGCAGCGGGACAATTTCGTTGCTGTTAGTAAAAGCAAAGGCAACCCATTTTCTCTTCTTGAAAGGCAAATCCTTACCCTCGAAGACCACCTTCTTCATGATCCACTATTCTTCATGCGGTACCGGGGGAGCCGCGTCATGGAACAGGGTCACAATCCCTAGATCAATAGCATCAATAGATGTTCTCTGTCTTTGTGTCTCGTGGATCTCGGATAGCACAACTTGTTCCATGATTCTCCACCAGCATGATTCCACCTAGCTGCAAGCCTTTTATGTGTTTCCACTCCGGTAGCCACTTGCACCAGAGCTACTCCAGAAAAACCCCATGCCGCAGCCCGAGCGAGGCCGTTGTTGGACGTGAATGCATGTGAACAACGAAGAGCCAGACACCACGCATGAATTTCTAAACGAATTCCTCTTCCTCGACCAAGAGAATGTCCGGGATATCGAGCTCCGACGATGAGAGGCCCACCTGGGGAATGGAGCTGGGTCGGGACCTGACAAAGGCATCCACTGAGTAGCATGTGTGCAGGACGCCCCCGTAGAGGTGGCCATGCAACAATTTAGTGAAAGTGCAACTTACACTTTTTTCAGTTACAATTTTCTAGAAAAGTGCAGGTTACACTTTTTCAGTAAACTAAATTTGAATTAATCTAAACCGATTGATGCTTTAGAAAAACTTCATCTACTTAGAATCAACGAGTAAATCTACTGCTTCTTCTAAAATCATGAGTTTGGTGAATCCAGACAATCCCAGCCATTCAATTATCTACATCCAACGTCCAACTTTGCTCCAATGATGTATCTATCACACCACCATAATTTTTAAACAACATTGATTGCATTAATTGCAATTGATCTTAGAAATCTATTAAAAATCATTAACTGCAATTAATTATAGAAATACCGGTAGTTACAACAATTATATTCGTAGAAACATTCTCTGATTGCTTCCCAAGATACTATCAAATTGGACCAGTGTTGCACGTGGTGATTGGGGCCCGCATTATAGTTGTGTAGTGCACGGGCAACGGCTGCACGTGGAGGCCCACGTCTACAGTGGCAACATCCATCATTGATGGTGCAAGGGCCTACCGATGGCTTCAAGTTGACATCAAACATGGCGGTGCCCGTCTTTGCTCACAAGTAGGACGCTAAGGTAGCAGCCCCTTGGTATGGAAGATGTTACCGGTCAAGTCACACATGATGCATTTTTTTCCTTTTGATCATTTTCATCTGAAAGGGGTGACGAAGGCGCAAGGATTTTTTTATTCCTTTTTGAAAGCGTTGCCGCCAAAGAATTTGAAATTGCATTGGTCTCTTGCTGAAACAATATTGAGATGGTTGAGCCCCCCCCCCACCACCACCATTTCAAAACAGAAAATGCTGTTAGTTTTTCTAAGGCCCGAAGGTGTTTTTAATTTTATTTGAATCATAGGAAAGTCACAATATAAAGAGGCGTCGTTTCACGAGGATCTGAGTGCAACTGCCTTGCTTGATATGGAGGAGCGAGATTATCTTTCGAGAGCATGTTGTCCGAGTGTTGGTGGGGGGGAGGGTGTTGCGGATGAGGTCGATATTGCGTCTGTCTTCACCCTCTCTGCCTCCGTCCTGTTCAACCGCTACCGCCAGCACCGGAGCTGGTCAGCCCTTAACCTAGATTGGAGCTGATTTCCTCTTCCTTGTAGTCATACTCCTACTACTACTGCCAGCATCCATCTCCATTTGCAGAGATCGGCAGCTAGTTTGTGAGGAGAATTTGGCTTGGAGCTCGAGATCAGAGCAGAATGGGGGGCTAGGGACATGCGGAGCGGCCGAAGCGCATGATCACTTTTGAGGAGAGAGTGTTTTGCTGCTGGTTTACGACGACAGACGAACCGTATAGCCTATATATAGGAACTGTCCGATGTGAGGTGACAGGTGTGCGATTATAAATTTGGTTCTCACAAATCTCTGTATGATACTTGCATGCCTGCCTGTATTATAACCATCTTCGTGTATGCCGTTTGTCGGGAGTGTATTATGAAGAAAATAGATAAAGAGGAGATTGTATCCTCCCCAGTATTTGACGTTGCTCTTGGGATCACTCCTGAAGAGAAACTCAGGTAAGTAATTGTTAAAATACCAAGGTTATCTGGTGTACAATATTGTTTTTCCAACTGGTCAGTTCTCTTTTTTCTTTAAATCCACGATAAAAAAACATGTAACTTGTTTTTCAGAATAGTTAAAAAAAGTATCAGCCATTGTACCTGTTGCTTCCATTAGTAGGCCCATAACCCATTTATCTTCCTGGCCCAACCAATTTGGCCCAAAATAGAACCGTGTGCCTCCCCCACAGCTCTAAGTGTACCATCGTCGAGTCGTCCTCGATGTCATCAATCGTCGGCGCCTACGCCGGCACGGTCTCGTCGGACGACTACACCACAGAAAGGATGGTAAAGCTTCGCCCTCGTCCCCATCTCAGTCATCAATCCATGCGGGATCCCCGTCAGGATCCACTGCTGACGGGGAAACCCAAGACAGTATGCCTCCTGTCCCCCTTCCTATCTCTCTGTCATAGATACAATTTCCTTCATTTTCGAACAGTGTTAGATCTGTTGGAAGGGGGTAACTGATGTTAGTCTCAGTTTAGGAGCAACTTATTCACACATAGATAGGTCCAATTCTGCAGCAAGCTAGGAAGATTGAGTAAGCTAGCAATTGAAAAAAAAGGTTTATTCACTCATAGATAGGTCTAATTCTGCAGCAAGCTATATCGAGTAAGCTAGCCATTGAATCCAACTGTTTTTAGTCGCACTACGGGTGAATTAGAAGAAGATTTTTGAGGCAAAATTTCATGAGATGACCTAGAAGAGTTGGGTGCATTCCACCGTATGAGCTTCTTGTGCTAATACCCCACTTGTTTTCAGTACTCTTACCATTACTCTGATGTATCCCAGTTGCCTGCAAATAAAAGGGATCTAGCGTTAATAACATGTGAACCTTAAGAAGTCGTGCTGCCACCCTTTTTAGGCCTTCTCATCACTAATAGTACTTATGGTGGATGCCAAAGCAGAAATTGCTATTGGAGGCCGAACTCTATGGAGGCCTCCAAATGAAAATTTCAAAATTCATGAAAATTCATATTTTTACATTTCAAAAAAATCTGAAAGCATAATGCGCAAGTGTGTAAATTTTCAGGACGAGATACGTTGAAATGAGGGTTGTGCAATAAAAAAATCTAGGGCTTTTTAACAAATGATACAATTTATCCTCCCAAACCATGAATTTGTCGTTTTTGTGCAGATCGCATTTCAACGTACTTCATCCTATAATTTACACACATACACATCACATCCTTCTTTACTTGTATAATTTTTTTCAGAATTGTTGAAACCGAAAAATTTGATTTTTGATTTTTTTTCAAAAATCGGCCTCCATGGAGGCCTAGCTCCAAAATGCCATACTCATGTCAAATGCCATTTTGAGGTTTTACGCATACTAAAGCAAGTAAGTATACATGATCCAAAGCCTTCTATTCATCTGTAATAATAGAACAAAATTTATAGTTGCCTGGCTACCTCAAAATGGCTCATGCTACAAGTCATCCCGCTTGTTTCATCTCAGTAATAATTGGGCATCATTGGATGAGTCGGCAGATGGCCTCAGAGACCACGTACAAAAGCCGCACATCAAAGTTGACAGGCGGCAGACCACACCGCACAGTCCCATGCTCCTGTCGTTGTCTTTTTAGGTTTTACCTTCACCAATGGTATGCTTCCGACAATGGCCTCCAACTTCGATGACGCCCAGCTGCATCTTAAGGCCTTGGCAGTAGGGATGTATAGACTGTAGAGCAAAATATGGTCAGAATGGAGAAAACATGCTAATGAAATTCACTTTGAATAGAATTCGTATAGAACTATTGTGAAGGATATATGCAATGCCGACAAGCAAACATGTCAACACATATGTAGCTTGATCTTAGTTCGATCCTTGAAGTCATAGGAGTTCAAATACATTTCCATTGTATTATTGCATATAAAAAATTGTACCTTTCAGTAAAATATGTTCTTTACACACACCATTTATTAATAGCTGCAGAAACAATTAGCTTATTTGGACCATTGTATAACTGAAAGTGCACTTAACATTTTTGTGAAGAATAAAGAGTATAGGTACGACCCTTATATACCAGGGAAGTGCACTTAAAATTTTTGTGAAGAACAAGAGTACATGTATCTCTGTACGCATCTGAAAAAAATAGTTCCTTCTCGTAATTAGTGAGAGTATACTAGCTTATAAGACGTGATGTTTCTCAGCCCGAGCTCAAATGCGCTCGGGTGAACAGTAAACATGGATAAATTTACCGGATGCTTGCAAAATTTTGTCATGGAACAACTTTCCTGGAAATTATGGCAAAAATAAAATAGAACCGATGCTTCAAAAGTGCTATTTTCAAAAGCATTTTGGATTGTTGATTTTGTTATTTTTGCAACGACTTCCATGAATGTTCTTTCATGTTGAAATTTTGCAAGAATCTAGAAAATTTGTCAGTGTTTTCCATTAAAAATTTACAAAAATATTAAATACATTTTTTCTGAATTTACTGTTCATCCCGAGTTCATTTGAGCTCGGGGGTAGAGTAGGACTTTTCCTTATAATTACACTACTGTGGATTCTACTGTATAAATCTTACATAACTTATAACAGCTATCACAGCTCTTCGTGCCGACTGCCTGCTACATTATTATCTTGTCTAATAAAACACTGGCTCAAACACACACGGTTGCTAATAAAAGCATATACATTTTTGTTCTGTGAAGCAAAAGCTTAGAATCCCAGCCACCTTTTTTTTCTCATGCGATCTCGACTCAGGTACTCAACTATATGCTGCTAGCTATCATGATTGATTGTTTCCTTATTTGAAGGGCTGATATAAGTAAGGGACCGCTAGGGATCCCTTGCGATGTATCAGACTAGTCACTGACCGTAGGATGAGAAGCATCATGACCATCAGATTCGGCAGTACATCCTCACGCGGGATTGCTTCCTTAAAAAGTGTGATCCATTAATTTGTTTGCATGCGTGATTTGCACTAAAGGGAATCAATTTGTTTCCTACAAACTACTACTCCTAATAATCAGGGCATATCAAATTGATTGGGCGCCATGCTGTGTGTTTCCATCCATGCGGTTTGCTTCCATACCATTTGTTTTCAATCCTTATTTCGGGTCTGAATTGTACACGTGAGCCTATGAAAGTCTTTCCATGGTGAACGCAGTTTGTTTCCATCTAGTTAGAATTTGTTTGGTAATGGAGATTCCTTCCATCGTGTTAGGATTTCTTTGCTTCAATCAACCAAAACAATTGCTTCCATGGTAACTGACAACTCCTCCGATCAAGTTTCATCGCATTTGTGCCTACTAGGCAAACAAAAACATGCTTCAAGCGACTAGAAAGTTATTTCGACTGTACCATAAAAGTCCTCTTGAATGTTTAAAATGTTTAAAATTTGTTTCTATCAAACATTGCTTTAAAAATCATTAGCTAGAAAACACTGCTTCAAACAAATTAGAATTTTCTTCTGGGCCGGGGCAACAGAAGATTACTTACATATAGTTGAAATCAGTGCTTCTATCGATCACACAAAGTGCTTCCATGGCAATCATCGATCACTTCGATCTTGGTAGAATTTGTTTATTATATTCGCCGATGAAGATTGCTTCCATTGTAACCAGAGATTGCTTCGATCCATAATTTGATAGTTACAACAGGTCATTTAAATTGTGACTTTGCTTCCAAAGAATTTGTTTTTTAGGTCCAAAGAACTGAGAACTTGCTTCCAAAGAATTTGTAACTTGCATCTAAATACATGAGGATTTCCTTCCATACAACAAAAAAGACGCATATTCTCAGGTTTTGCATTGCCTGGGCACAATGCAGAACCCCACTCCCAAAGATATACATTTTGCTTCTAAATCATTATCATACTATTTTCATATATCAGAGAATTGTGATACGAACATATATTCTTTCGATCAAAAAGGGAAATATATACATTTTAAACTATACAAATGGGGATATGTTTCCACAATGGCGAAACATTTGTCTTGGTTAAATGGAGGATTTGCTTCCATGGTGATCGTGAAGCACTGCACCATCTACCTCAGTGACATGAACGGCAAGCGAAAGTGCGAACACCTTATCTCTGGCACCATGACCTTGTGGAAAGACATACTGCATCTTACTACCTTCTTCTATGCTTCCTGCAATCCGAGACATAATCATGAGACAAATTTAACAAAAATCGATGAACAAATCCAAGAGCTATGGAGAAAAACTCTATCATGCTTAAAATAATGGAGATGTACCAATGGAAAAAGGAACAATACAAACTACTGTTCTTGCATTCATTAATGACGAATTAACGACATGTGCAATCTAAGTTCAAACTAGTGCATCAATCGGGATTCTCATGTGCTTCACCCTCGTCACCTACCTGCGTATGTGATGTTGAGATACAACATCGCTTAGTAAGTCACCTCCTCCATGGCGTGAGAGCCTATCCCTGCTGGCTGTTGGAATCAACCACGGCAGACCAGTCCAGCACGGACTTGGTGCAATCATCTGAGTAGGTTTGGGTTAGCTAGCTTTGTACTAGTATAAATATAGCTGTACCCTATGCCTGTAAACAGATCAGATCAAAGCAATAAGAAAACACAGGTGCGACACGCATCTGTTGCCATCATCTTGCGTATTGTGTTCCGGTGACCTGGTTCGTGCTAGCTAGCTAGACACGAGAATCCATCAAGCTGTGTGCTTGCCTGCTTAGCTCCAAGACGTGTGCGTTGCCTGTTTGTACCTTCGCGTACACGCTGCCGTGGCCAAAGCATCGGTCAGTAAAGTTTGTCGAGACAGTACTTCGACGACTAGCGGCAGCCGGGATCATCGCCAACACTGGCCTCATTCCCAAACTGAGACAACATTGCGGCAAGGTGTATTAGAGGCCAAAACTGCAGGTAGAGCAGGACCCGATCCTGGGGGAGTTAAACACATCGGCTACGAGCTTATCAGTGAGCAGGTGGTGGAGTTAAGCACATGCGATCTCTTCGGGCGGTCGGTCAGGAAACAAACGATGCATGATTAGCATCGTGTGGCGCAATACATTTGTACAACGGAATAACATATGAGAAAATAAGAGACAATTTGATCTATATACAAGATAAATGGAGTAAAATTATCTAGACCAAAGAAGGACATGTATTATAATTACGAAGCATGGCAGGGGAGGAAATATTATTACAGAAGTATGTATAAAAGCACCTGATGGGAGATGGACAATATTTACATTTCAAAGGCACTTAGTATAACAAAAACAAAAATGCAAAAGAAGAAGAAGAAGAAGAAGTCTAGATGGAAACAACTATCTAAACAGAAGAAGCATAAAACTGTAATTTGGAATTAGCAACTGTAGTATGATGCATGATTTTTTTATCTCAAGCTAACTCGTATTAGATGGAAGCATATAAATCTGAACTGTCAGATCAAGATGAAAAACGAGTCATAAGCTAGCGGGGGAGATGAGGAGAGGTAAGGGAAGATTTCGAACAGAGTGGAGGGTCATTCCTCATTGCGATGAAAAACCGTCATCCAGATACCTTGCCGCAGCAACCTTGGCCATGCCGCTGGTGAGCCTCACCTCCTCCTTGTGCTCGGTTGTTGAAAGTCAGCGAAGACTCCTGGATCGGTGACGATGCATCAGCAATGTGGGGATGAAGGAGGAGGATCTCGGCAAGATCCCTACCAGGCATTTGGGGGAAGAATGTACTGGATGGCTGGGATTGTGTGGATTCACCAAACTCATGATTTTAGAAGGAGTAGATTTACTCGTTGATTCTAAGTAGATGAAGTTTTTCTTAAGCATCAATCGGTTTAGATTAATTCAAATTTAGATTATTGAAAAAGTGTAACCTGCACTTTTCTAGAAATTGTAACTGAAAAAAAGTGTAAGTTGCACTTTCTCTAAATTATTGCATGGCCACTTCTACGGCGGGCGTCCTGCACATATGCTACTCAGTGGATGCCTTTGTAAGGTCCCGACCCAGCTCCATTCCCCAGGTGGGCCTCTCATTGTTGGACACTACTAGGAAAGGGCTATAGATAGGATTGACACTAATAGCGCACCAGGGAAGTAGTGCGCCACTACTATATACCAGGGAAGACACTAATGGCGCACCAGAAAACAGGTGCACCACTAGTGATAAATTTTTTATTATTTATTTTTACATACATACTAATGGCGCATCCTATGTCTGGTGCGCCATTACTAGTTAGACATCAGACAAGGAGTGCGCCAGTACTGAATTTTTTTTTATTCTTTTTTTTTGCAAAACTATTAATGGCGCACCATGTAAAAGTGCGTCATTAGTGTATATATATATATATATATTACTTTTTTGCAAAACTACTAATGGCGCACCACCTGCAGGTGCACCATTAGTAACCAGGGTTACTAATGGCGCATGTG
>NW_024120611.1:0-8468 GCF_003073215.2 Triticum urartu
ATAAATAAAATCTATGTCACATTGGTCGGCATAATTTTCATAAACAATAAATGAACCAATAGTTATAAAGACAATATATACCACATCCGAATCATAGACAGGACGAGGGCCGACGGGGGCGGGTACCCAAACCATATCACTATATAAGGTGCGCACTATATAAGATGCAATAATAAAAGTAAGAAAATAATACAAGTATCTATCTAAACATACAAGTAAGAATATTTTTCCTTTCAGAAAGAAGATAAGAACAAGAGGCTCACCACGGTGGTGCCGGCAATGAGATCGGCGCGGGTGATCGACGGCTGTGAAGACGGGGACGGGGCGTGACAGACCGCTAAACCTAGACAAATATTGAGGAAAATGGAGCTTGGAGGTCGAGCTTGGAGAGGAGAAAGCTTAAGTAGTGTGGCTCGGGCATTCCATCGAACACCTTGTGTGCATAGGAGGTGAGCTAGAGCACCACCAAGCCCTCTCCCCCTCGGCGGCCAGAAAAAACAGAGCAGTGTGCTCTGCTCTTACGCGAGGGGGTATATATAGGCACCTCATTGGTCCCGGTTGGGGGCATGAACCGGGACTAAAGGGCAGCCTTTGGTCCCGGTTCAAGCCACCAACCGGGACCAATGGTGGTGGGCCAGGAGCGAGGCCCATTGGTTCCGGTTCGTCCCACCAACCGGGACCAAAAGGTCCAGACGAACCGGCACCAATGGCCCATGTGGCCCGGCCGGCCCCCTGGGCTCACAAACCGGGTCCCGGTTCTGGACTGAACCGGGACTAATGGGCTGACCCGGCATGACCGTTTGCCCCCTTTTCTACTAGTGTTAATAAGGGAGATTCGGTTTTGTTCTGTTCTGATGCTTGGAAATTGGATGGTTCTACTATGCCTTTGAGAAAACGACTCCCACGGTTGTTTTCTTATGTTCTCGATGATAAGATCTCTGTGTCTGATTTTATTGACAGTCGGAACAGAGCCTCTTTTTT
Organism: Triticum urartu; assembly: GCF_003073215.2. Taxonomy (NCBI): domain Eukaryota; kingdom Viridiplantae; phylum Streptophyta; class Magnoliopsida; order Poales; family Poaceae; genus Triticum; species Triticum urartu. The sequence goes on from NW_024120611.1 coordinate 982, forward strand.
CCAGCTGCCTATCTCCCAACAAGCTGCAACTGAATTGGATTCCCTCATTTTCTGGGTTGATAATTTGCAAAGGGACCTCTATGCTAATGATGTTTGGTCTTGGGTTGGACCTTCTGGAGCTTACACGTCAAAGAGCTACTATACCATTATGCATTCTCACATGCCCACTATTGAGCCTTGCAAATGGTTATGGAGCGGTCGATGCATGTTGAAAATTAAGGTTTTTGCTTGGTTGTTATTCTTCGACAGACTCAACACCAAAGACCTGCTCGTGAGGAGGCATTGGCATGCTGCTGAGCAAGATAATCTTTGTGTATTGTGCCATCAGCATACATATGAGGATCGCCAGCACTTGTTCTTTTCTTGTAACTTCAGTACCAGAATTTGGAATTATCTTCAGATTGACTGGTCTGGTGGCTCCAATGTTCATCAAAGCATTTCTTTGGCCAGGAAGAGATTTGCTAAAAGCTTCTTCTTTGAGGTGGTCTTCACGGTGGCTTGGAATATTTGGATTCTTAGAAATGGCAGGACCTTCAGAGGGGAAAGAGCTACTTTTAGTGCTTAGCGTTGTAAATTTGTACATGATTTAACTTTGCTCTCTCATAGAGTCAAGGCTCATGTTAGACCCCACCTTTTACAATGGTTGGAGGGGCTTCATTGAGCAATGTTCTTTATAGGTAGGTATAGGTAAGCTTGGCCACCCTGGCCTTACTCTTTGTAGCTTTAGTTGTGTACAGCTGACTTGTATTGGACTCTTTTCTATTTTGGAATAAAAGACTGTGGGGCTGTGCCCTGCAGTAGTTAGTCAAAAAAACAATCTTGGAGAATCATCGCAAATACTAATATGTTGTGTGCTCAAGTTCTAAAAGCTAAGTATTATCCTCACTGCAGTTTACTAAAGGCAGGCCCTAATAAAGGATCCTCCTTCACGTGGCTAAGTATTGTGGCCGGCCTGGTTACTGTTCGGAGAGGACACATTTGGAGACTTGGCACCGGTGAACAGATAGATATTTGGGAGGACCACTAGATACCAGGAAGTCCATCTAGAATGGTGCAAACACCTAAAGGCCAAATGTTGTTACAAACTGTAAGTGATTTAATTGATCCTGCTACTCGAAGTTGGGATGAGGTGCTTATTAGGGATGTTTTTAACCCAATTGGCATGGCAAGAATCTTGTGGATACCCTTAGGCGAACATCTGAATGAAGATTTTGTGGCCTAGCATTTTACAAAATCATATATGTTCACGGTAAAGTCGGTGTACTATATTGAATGGGATCATGCTCATAGACACAGACTGACTAGTGCGGATGGAAAAGGGACAATTTCACGCAATCCTGTCTGGGACATCTTATGGAAGCTGAAAGTGCCAAGAAAAGTAAAAATCTTTGGATGGAAAGCCTTGCATGGCATAATCCCAGGCCTAGCAGTGTTGGCAAACAGACACATTCCTACTCTGGGTCAATGTCCAGTTTGCTCTTCAGGTCCTGAAGATATTAAGCATCTGATGTTCACTTGCAGCCGGGCACAAGATGTCTGGAAATCACTGGGTCTTCAAGACATTATTATGGAGGCTACATATGTTGACCGATCTGGATCCATAGTTCTTGAAGAGCTGCTTCATCGACAGAATAATAAATCACTGGTACTTGGGAAAGTTGGGTTGAAGGAGATGATTACTGTGGGCGCTTGGTATATTTGGTGGCAACTTAGAGAGTTTGTAAAAGGGGTTGTTGTGGCCCCTCCACCTCGGTCTACTTTTGCTATTTAACCAATAGCAACAAACTAAGTGGGTGCTTATTCAAAATTTGAACTACAAGCAATAACATGGTGCAGACCAGCAAGACTATCATATAAGTTGAACATCGATGCATCTTTTTTTTTTGAAAACGGAACAGGTGGAGCGGGTGCAGTGCTATGTAATGCAATTGGCGAAGCTATTGCAGGGGCTTGCTGGCCTATAGATCGATTACTTGATGCAGCAACGACAGAGGCAACAACGCTCCAGAAGGGCCTGTACATGATGGAAAAGTTGAGTTGTGTTCTGGTAATAGTTGAAACAGATTCTCTGGAACTTGTACAAACTTTTAATGGGTTCATTCAGGTGTGGAGTCCATACTCAGCTATATATACAAGCAGATTGTTTTCAGATTGCATCTAGAATTGGGAACATCTCCGAGCAACATTGCAACAGGGAAGCGAACATGGTGGCGCACACATTAGCTAGATATGCTTTTATTTCTAATTCTTTTGTGTTTTGGGAGGGTAATCCCCCTAGCTTTATTGTCCCTGCTATAATTAATGATGTATCGTTATTCAACTTGAAATAAAGTGCGCCATGATGGCTTTCCCACACAAAAAAAAAACACTGCTCATTATATTTGGTATGAGATCCGCCTGGTGAGTATTTAGCATAAGCGCAACTTCCCCATGCCCCATTTATACAAGCTTTGATTGATGATGTTGCCACATTCCCTATTGCCAAGATGTCTTCTCACAAGGAATGGACACCTTCGACCCATATGACTGAAGGTGTGACAGAGAAGAGCAAGGCTCCTGCGGTTTCTGTTTTATTGGGAAGACACATACTGCTATTATGAAGGCCATCACCTTCAACAGCTCCCAGTCGACTGATGTTCAGACTTGCCTCACTACCCAGAAGAATAAACTCAGGGCACGTTTCCGTGAGCGGGGTGGCAGCCTGGCGGGCGACGATGAGCCTCTCCCCACTCCTCCCGCCCCTACAAACTTCGGCTTCCCTTCAGGTCAGAAGTATGTCGGCTTCTTCGATGATGTTAAGTTTCCCATAACTTTTCTCAATTCCCGTAAAAAAACTACCCTAAAAAAGGTTTCCCATAACTTTTCTACCAAGCAATCGAGATGTGTATGGCCAGCAGCAGGAGGTTCCCTCAATTGTTTACACCATCAGGTTTGTAAGTTTATGCACCTAACCAGTTCACCCATCAGTCCGAACTGATGAAGGGAGGTGGGCAATATATTTCAACACTCCCCCTCACGTCTAGGATACCATATTGAATTCATGCTCCAGCCAACTCATCCAAAAGTCCGAACTATGGGAGAGGGCCGGACATTATACTCCAACAAGTTCTACGTACAGGTCTGCAGTGTTAGACAAAAGGATATTCTCGACACATAAACTATCTTGCATGTATATCGGTGACGTTGCCCAGGAAGACCAAATGCACACGCCCAGGTGATCAAGCTAGGCACCGGTAAGTACATAAAATGCACCATCTATTTCTCTATATAGTATAGCATATGGTCTATAGATTGTTATATATTTTGATCTTTTTTTTCCTTCTGTATTGCACTCGGTAGACCCGAGCAGTGACATAAGACGAGGTCTGCAGTATGTCAGATGTAGTTATTTGGTACACCTTCTTTTAGAGGTATTGTGTGCACGAAAGATCATGCTTATGCATTCGTGTCTCCTCCTTGCTCTGCCTACTCCTCTCCGGCCTCTAGTTACGCGTTGCAGCAGAATCACAACTTGATCTTGATTAGGTCTGCAAATTTCTGCATGGAAATTATGGAAAAACACAATTATAAAAGCTTGGATATAGAGAAATAATAGAACAACTTCCTTCTCCTGCTTGGCTGTGAGGTCATGCGTGCAAACTGCTAGAAAGTTAGAGAAATTTACGTTTAGCAGCAAGAAGGTGAGCTGCATATACCTTCCAATGTACATACCTACCCAAGCCCTGTGGTATGTATACTAGATGGCCGTATATTTTCATTGTTTTCTCTTTGTGCTGGGGTAATCTGCGTTTTTCTCCTATGTACGTAGTCCACTATTCAGAAGTTGAATGATTTATACCAATGTTATAGACATAATGATATGTAATACGAGCTTCTATAAGGAAATCCTGGCAAAAAGAATTTGGTAAGCTTGAAGGTTGAGCGCCTCGCGTGTTTTTCTTGGTGTGATGTACATGGATAGGTTGCTGAAGGAGAACAAAAGGGAAAACACATGTGGCCGAGTGAACAGTTCAGTGTTGGCGGTCTGCCTCGGTCGTACCACGTCCTAGAGAAGACGGTTTCGCCGCCGTCGACCTACAAAAGGAAATGCCATGAAGTTGTGGTTTTGGCATGATCCTCATTGACACTCCTGGAGTATATTCTTACTGGCTGCACCCTGCTCCTCGACAACAAACAGGTAACGGCAGGTTGATGCGTGCCTAGCCACAATTGGTACTGTAAACAATGGCTCGATTACGATTTTCCATTCTGAAGTAGGAGCATTTACCATTACCCGTTTAAGCAATCATAAAATAATATATTTCTAACAACATTAAATCAACGTCTCGATGCAACTTGGTATCGATTCTCGATGCAACTTGGTATCGATGGTATAGCATGATTTCAAAATCAAAATTGAAGACTATAAGTATGTGATCTTCTCCTGAGCTCTTGGTCTATAACAAAAATATTTTAGTTTTTAGTTCATTCTGAATTTTCTATTTGTTTGGTAGGTATTTGTGCGTGGAACCTCTGAGTTAGGATGTGTGAACTATTACAGGCGGCCTTTTCCTCATAGATTTTGCATATTACACAAACTTCTTTGTCTCTTTGTGATTTAAGGTATATAGTAACCTACAACATTACAGAAAAAACATATCAAAATAATAGCCATGTTATCCATAAGGTTTATCAAAATTATACAATCCATAGGAAGATAGCTTGGTTTTTATTGACAAGAAGAACAATTAACATCAGCGTCGGAAACAATGCATGTTCACACAAAAGCATACTTCCTATATTTTGTGCCCATGTGCTTATGTGTCTATTTGTGATGGATTTGGTCAGCACTGATTTAGCAGAAATGTTTTGATTAGAGATCAGAAGTGGATCGCTAATTGAAAGAGAGAGTGAACTACGTTGACTAATATAATAAAAGAAAGGAGGGAAACACAAGCCAAAATGTAAACAAATAATGCATGTCCTTTCAAATTTATGTTTTTATTCAGCATTACACTTCATGCCATTCATTGATAATTATTATTATTACCTTGATAATTCGGGAAATTAATAATATTATATTATTTTCCAAAGATTCAATGGCCTTGACCTCATCTAATCAACCACCTCAGTCATATATGTACTCCCTCCTTTCCAGTTTATAGGGCTCATATGAAAATATTTGTTTTTCCGTTTTATAAGTCTCAGTTCTACTACTCCCTCCACTTATTTTGGGATGGAGGGAGTATTTAGCATCACATGTTCATATTTCAAGGTGCATTAAATCACTGCATGCAAGGATCAAGAAGAAACTCACCAATGCATGTAGAAGTTCTTGGTCATTTAGTGGTCATGCATGCATGTGTTGTCATTAATGCATCAATATACACCACTTTTGGAGAAAAACGAGCATACTAATTAGTAACTAGTTTTGCAAAGTATAAAATTAATTCCACCACTCATCATCTACCTTGGTTGAAGAGATTTTCAAATTGAGCCATGTAAACCAGGAAGGAGGGTTCCTTTTCTATATGTCGAAAATTTAGATGGCCATACATGTGCGTTATTGCATATTTCAGACAAAACTGGTATATCCATTCTATTATATACATTGTAAATCAGGCTATTTTTTAAAATAATACATTTTTTTATTAATTTTCAGAAATAATACACGGTTTTGATAATTTTCGAAAATAATACGGCCTCGTCTTCCTAGAGGACGACTGGACCTAATCATCCTCCAGGAAGATGATTAGCTCCAGTCGTCCTCCAGGAAAATGATTAGCTCCAGTCTTCCTCCAGACAGATGTGATTAGTTCCAGTCGTCCTTCAGGAAGATGATTAGTTCCAGTCATCCTCCATGTAGATGATTAGTTCCTGGCCTTTTCCACAAAACTTTTTCATAACCATGTTCCCTTTGCCGCCATCTTCTTTCCTGCCAAACTTGCCTTTCCTGCCATCTTCTTTCCCACCCAACCTGCCTTTCCTGCCATCTTCTTTCCAGCCCAACCTGCGTTTCCCGACATCTTCTTTCCTGCAAACCCTGCAGTTCCCGGTACCATAGAAAATACCCTCAAAGATATGTTGCTCTGCTTTTTGACATTTATCTCTGAAATACTTCACGGTGCCATAGAAAATACCCTCAACGATGGCTGTAAGTGGCAATGCCCGGTTTCCTCTGAGGACAAAGTTGTATGGTTCTGCGAGATTGGTAGTCATGATACCATACCTTGCTCCATGTGTGTGATGCAACAAAGACCACCTAGTTAAAGAGAATTGTTTGCCGTGCAATACCCCGAAGGACAGGTCATGTATTTATATGGGCAATGACTTGATTGCCAAGATTACAAGTACAGGATAAGTACAACAACCGGTGGAGATATACGCTGGTTGTTTGAACAAGATATACATGACCTATTCTAACCAACTTACGTTAAGATCTTGTACGTTAACATTCCCCCTCAATGTCAACCTATATGAAGGTGGAGATTGGAACGTAGACGTGCAAGCATCAACTTTCTCAAGGGTTTTGTGAAAGCATCAGCAATCTGATCAGCAGAGGAGATGTACCGCACTTCCAATGCTTTCATGGCCACCTTCTCTCTGATAAAATGGAAGTCTACCTCAATGTGCTTGGTGCGAGCGTGGAACACCGGATTAGCAGTGAGGTAAGTTGCGCCGAGGTTGTCACACCAAAGAACAGGAGCTCGAGGCTGAGATACTCTGAGTTCTCTCAGCAGGGACTACAACCATGTTGCTTCTGCTGTTCCATTTGCCAAAGCTTTGTACTCCGCTTCAGTCGACGATCATGACACCGTTGGCTGTTTCCGAGTGCTCCATGAGATTAGGTTGGGTCCGAAGAAAACCGCGAAGCCACCTGTGGATCTACGATCATCCGCACAACCGGCCCAATCCGCATCAGTGTATATGCTTATTAAGGTTGATGGAGATCGCTGAAGTGTCCACTACTAGGGAAAAGCTTATACACAGAACTTTAGCAGTAGCGTGGGTTAAAAAAGCACGCTTGTGCTAAGTAGCAGTAGCGCCCCTCTGCAAACCGCGCTGCAGATAAAGTTCTAGCAGTAGCGCGTCTCGTCCTAAACACGTTACTACTACAATTCCCACGGCTTAGCCCATAGGCTACACATAGTAGTAGCGACCTAATATGAACCGCGCTACCGCTACTTCCTTTGTAGCAACGCGTTTTAATATAAACTCGCTACTGCTAAATGATATAAAATTAAATGGAAAGCAAATAGAAAGGTAATTGAAAATGAAAGAAATAGAATAAGGTGAAAGGAAAAAAATAAAATGTGAAGAAAACTAAATGAAAAAGGGGAAAAAGAGAAAGGAAAGCAGTAGCGTGTATCCTAGAACGCGCTGTAGCTAACCTAGCAGTAGCACCTTTTCTGGAACGCGCTACTGCTACTTCTGACTTAACCACAGGGTTCGTCCTTTCCCCACGGCCACTTCCCCCAAATCCAACTGCTCCACTCTCGCCGCCGCCG
>NW_024120612.1:0-24823 GCF_003073215.2 Triticum urartu
CCGACCCCGCTCAGTAAATGAGCCGCGCCTCCACGCCTCCCTCTTTTTAAGGGGAAGGCGCGAGCCGCCTCTTTACTGCGATGTGACGCATGTGTGTGGAAACCGCCCCACGCATGCTGCCCACGTCACGCACACCCCTCCACGCCGCACCACGCGCGCGGGTCATGGGAGGCGGAGCGCGCGAAGAAACTTACCATGGTAAAAACCGCCCCACCTGCCCGCGCACCCTTTTGGGTCGATGTACAAAAATAGGGCGCATCTTTGTACCCCTTTTCCTGTGCACGGGCAGTCAGAGCCGTGCCCACCGCCACACCAAGCAGAATGAGGGAGGTGAGCCAAGGTAAGATCGAAGCCCAAGGAAATAAATCAAAGCAACGCCAAGGCCAAGACCACAAAGAGCAGAGGGACGAAGCAAGTTCCCCTAGCAAGACCCTTGCTGGGTGGCCTCAGCGGCCCCGGCAAGACTCTTGCCGGGACAGCTCGCCCCGCACCAACAGAGCGAGCCACCCTTGAGCCCGCGGCCCCCAGTGCCATCATCAGCATGGGGCAAGGGCTCGAGAAGGCACCCCTGTGGTGACATATAGATCTTTGTGAAGACATATTCAAGATCAGATCAGAAGACGACGATTCTCGGCAAGATCCTTGCCAAGGAAGGCCACCAGACCCCAGGCAAGATCCTTGCCGGGGACGACAACACGCCACGACGAGACCCTTGCCGAGCCACCCGACAAGGCCCTCTCCAAAGACGCCGTCAAGGCCACCGCCAAACCCACATCAACCAAGCTTCCACCGCCATTCACATGCAGCTGCTAGCCCAACCAGCTGGGCGGGCACCCACGTGGCAACATGCAGCTGCCTGGCCAACTCACCAAGCGCCTGCGTGGCGGCATGCAGATCTTCGTGAAGGCTCCACCACTGCGCCAACTCAGCTGCCTGCCTCCCTACATGGCACCGCACGCATCCCCGGCCGAGGCGCGTGTCGAAGCGAGGAGGAGTAGCGACGGACGGGACGGGCCTCGCCCCTGTCCCCGATAAAGTAAGAGGACACCTATTGATGCATTAAATGCACCTTGTCCTGTAATACGAGGGACAACCTCGTGCCACTGTAGATCTTTCCACCTCCTGTGGCCACTGTGGCAACCCCTTTTTCCTATAAAAGGATGCCCGAGGCGACGAGGAGAGGGATTCGGCTCTTTGGAACCACACGCTAACGACAGCTAGTTCGAGAGCCCAAGAACTCTCAGAAATACACCCACCAAAGCAGGACTAGGGTTTTACGCATCCTCGCGGCCCGAACCTGGATAAACGATCCTTGTGCTGTCTACTAGCCCTGCTCTCCTCGCAACCCTGCGCCCCGGCAACCGTAGTAGGGATTCTTGTGATCCCATAGGTGTCGTTCCACACCTACACAAGAGCAATGGGCTACACTTCTGCACTGGCATTGTCTGTGTATCCAACTTTTTGGTAAGATTAAATATTGATCTGGTATTTTTTAGTAAATGGTGGGCGAGGGAGATAAGATGCAGAATGGTACTCAATGAACCAATCCCTCTTCCCATAATACAAGAGTATTTTGAACACTGGTGTACTATACAAAACGTTCTTATATTATGGGACGGAGGGAGTAGCTGTTAATGTAAGTACAGTGATAGACGACGTGCAGTCCTTACAAGAGGACTGCAGACCTAAACCTCTTCAAAAGCATTGTGCTGATTCTAAATTTATGTAAGAGTCCATACGGATCTTATAATGTCCACCAAATGGACAATAACGAGGCTAACATGTGCAGTGATGCTACATAATCAAACAACTATGAAAGTAAGTATGGTCATACAGGGCAAGAGGTACTCACAAGAGCAATGTAGTGTGCAGTATAGTTGTGAGATTCTGTGGTCCCTTAAGAATGAGTGTTCTTCTGCTAACAGTTTTCGTACAAGTGAGATGTTAAGGCAAATGTAGAAATGTAGTTCAAATTGTGATGTGATATCATAGACAGTACCTTACGCTACAGATGAGACCAATGTGTAACAAGATTATTCCAGTCACTGTCTGATAAATGTAGCACCAGAGACTTTACAGAAATTTTGTTTAGAGGCTTGCCATCGAAGTGCGCTTGCCTCAGGTAGGAACGATACTTCATCAATGAGTGCTTGAAAAGCGCAACCAACCCTTGCTCATCTTGAAAATCCAGTTTGGTCCTCGCCTATTTAAAAGAATGAAATCTGGTGTCTTTTGTCAGCAGAAACATGTGCAGTAATTACCATGAATAACATTAGTACATTACTTACACGTAAGTTGCGGAGGAAGACTGGAAATTGTTCTGTGTCTGCGGTATAATCTTTCCATGAAGGAAAGATGCACACAAAGTTCCTGATAACAATATAAGCGTCGTCTTCTAAACTGGGAAGAAATGGAACATGGGTCCTATTTGATGCAATTGGGGCTCTCTCTATTTTGAAAAGGGATTTGGCAACTGGATTTGGTGTACTCTTTGCTGGAATGGGGGGTTTTGCATCATAGAGCTGGTGCTATGTCAACTGGCATCATCATACTGTTTGCTGTAGTTGGGGTCTGCTGAGTTAGGGCATCAGAAATGATCAGTGTAGTAGGGCTAGAGTCTACTAGAGTTGGGGTGTTTTGTGGGTCAGGTGATATTGCAACTACACCTAATGGGCTATTTGATTTATCAGGTGTCACTACCTTTTCCAAATACTTTGCTCGTGCTCCTCCGTGACCAGCAATCTCCCTCTTCCTTTTGAATGTCTGATACACAAGAACAACATTTCAATGGATAAATATGGTATGATGATAGATGGAATATGTACTGAAAATGGATAGGCAGGGCGTATTCACATACATGATGTGTAAACTAAGCTAATGGCGGTGCAACAAAGTAGAAGCAATGCAAAGCATCAGTTGCAAGGTATGTGCGACCAATATAACCTTGGAAAGTTAGAGCAAGCACCTTGATGGGTGAATAAGATAGGGCATGCACCTCTGACTCCTCGACTAGGGAGCTACATTGACTTAGGTCTCCCTCTAGCTCAGAATCCCTATTAGGATCATATTCTAAGCATGAATCTGTAGGGGGAGAGCGCTTGCATTGCATTGCATCCAGACTTGATTTCAGTCCCTTAATGCCAAGTTTGACAGCCATGGCATTGTTCTGTTTTATTCTTTTCATGCGTGCAAGCTCATAATCATTATGATGTTGTTCAAAATATGAGATTCATGAAAACATAAAAAGTAGTCAGATTATCTATTGAATAAATTGCGGATTCAACTCGAAGAGTGTCTCCCTATAAACCCCTGCATATGCAAAGTTCACCCCCCAACTGTGATGACCAGACCACACAGAAATACAAACCTCTCATGTCTCTATAACAGGCAGACACACATTTCAAAACTAAAGTAGGAACATTAGAATCATATCAAATTTGTATTTGAACAAATAAACTAAGGAATTATGAGTGGCATAATGTTTAGCTTCAAGGGTGGAGTGCTGGTAGTGCGACACATAGCAAGTAGGCAGATTGTATTCCATGTAAAAGATTGTAGTCTATGTAAAAGCTGGAAATGACACTTTCCTTTCTATACAATGCAGTGTTCGTTGCCCACACATGATGGAAGAGATCACACAGAGAAATACTATTCACTCATGTCTACGGTTCCAGTATTTTGAAACAGGGTGGTCCACCATAAAAGAATATTGAGAAAAGCCGGAAATGACACTTTCTCTTTATACAACGCAGTGTCCATTGCCCACACATGATGGAAGAGATCACACAGAGAAATACTATTCACTCATGTCTACAGTTCCAGTATTTTGAAACAGGGTGGTCCACCCTAAAAGAATATTGACAACAAATATGACAAGGCAAGCATAGATGTAGTGAATCAATCATTTACTTGTGAGCTTACTAGGACAAGTATGCAGAATTGTAACTGCAGTAAGAGACCGTCCAAAATCTGAATCAAGAAGTTTGTCTAGCACTTATTGTTTGCAACTAATCGACGTGAATAATTGGATATCATATCGAATGAGTAAGAAAGACAATTAAAATTGTCAACAAACCTGGTCTGCAGTAGTAATCTGGGTCAATGTCACTATGACCAACAATCCAAAATGACTAGTGTCTGTTCCTAGGGCCGGAATTTGGTAACCCTGAGAACTTTACATGTACTATAGATTACTGAAATACATCTCAACCATTAAGTGTAGGTAGCACTCAGCACACAACAAACCCTAATGACAGTCCTGCCTAATGAGTAATGAATCGATTAGAAAATGGGTGATGCGGAGTGGCTGCTGAGTGTTGAGGACGTATCTCAGGATAAATCGGGTTGGCTTAGTGGGTGCTGCATGCCTGAGCCCTGAACAAACTGGGAAGGTAGGCACGATGACGCGCCCGAGCAGCGGTGACGCTGTTGGGCGAGCGGCTCCTAACTCCTGTTAGTCCAACGTCTCCTCCTGGAGTCATGCCGTCCGGGGACGGCAAGTCACCGGCGAGGTAGACGGCTGGGGGCGAGTAGAGATCGGAAGCGCTCAGCAGAACAGAGGGCAATCGGGGCCTGGGCCGACCCAAAATCCCAGGGTGGGCCGCAGCCCACCGTGGGCACCCTGTAGAGATACACACACACGAGTGTTCTTCTGCTAGCATTTTTTTGAGAAAAAGAGGGTTTCCCCTCCAATTTCTATTAAAGAAACCACCACGGAACAAACATGATCAATTAAACCCTAAGCATGATCAATTAAACCCTATTATGACTGTGCCATGGCAGATTTAAAGCTACAAACCGGAGAAATGCTATTTAGCATCCATTGTTTGCTTCGAAGAATTAAATTCTAAGAGCTGAAAAGGAAGTACAGTAACCAAGTTACGATCTATTTTCTGGTTGAGATCAAAAAGTTGAGGAGATATGAAGTACCACCTCTCTTGCGGCGCCGTGTAGGCATCGGGGGTGCGATGGCTGTCAGTGGCGTTGAAGCAGATCTGCGACGGTAGACGGGTGCATCGGGGGATAAGTCCCGTTGCAGTGGAAGAGAAGGTCGTGTGGGTGGCCCCGGCAAAGAGGACGACGCCGCCGATGAAGCGAGAGGACGCGATGCAAGGCTCTTGGTCCGTCGTCGTGGATGGGAAATGTCCATATCTAGCAGTGGACGACGCGGTCTTGGTAGGCGCTCCGGCATGGGGGAGGACGGTGGCGATGGATGGGGTGGAGGACGACGGCGATGGATGGGGTGGTGGACGGAGGAGGCTAGTGTGGGGATGGTGTTCTAGTGCGGACGGTGTATGAATGGGAAAATGGAGGGAGAGGTACGGGGAACCATGTTTTTGGGACACGTCTGTCTGAAATATGGGAAAGTTAGAACTTAGACCCCATTTAAAATTTGGATGTCCCGTCGGTTGGGGATAGCACAGTAATCTCGCATCTCGCCAATATTTGCCCAGAGCGATTTCTGGCGAGGAGAGGTTGTTTTGGCGCCCATGGTTGGCGCCCACGGTGTATGAACAGGGCTGACAGGTAGGGCAGTTGTGTCCCGTATGAGTGAAGTTACAAACCTGCCCCTATTGAAAATATTTTCCTATATCGATTTCGGCCGAGTCGAGTTTGTTTTGCCGCCCACCGTGTATGAATGGGGAAATGGAAGGAGAAACAGAGGTCTTTCGGCCGAGCTTGAATCAAATGTGTTTTGCCGCCCATGTTCGGCGCCCACCGTGTCAGAATGGGCTCAGAGGCGGTCGTGTCACATCTAATTGAAGTTACTAACCAACCCCTATTGAGAGCAGTGGAAATCGGGCCGATGGATTGTCCGTGTAATGGGTAGACATTAATTTCCATCTCCCAAACACTTGGCTTCAGGCAACCGATGTGGGAGTGGAAATTTTTCTGCTTCCGAATTTTGGGACAATAAGCATCCACGTTTACCCTAGCAACTAAATTCGAATCCATTTTGTATTCCTATACGAATCTTTATAAATCATTCTGTGTGTTTTTATATATCTTCAAAAGTACGACGAATATGTATTCCACTGTCATATATGAATATGATTTACAAATGCCGATACTCGAATTCAGAAGCTAGAATCCAGTTCAAGGTGAATTCGAATATTTGGAACACTTTATGTCCAACTCAAATGTCACTCGCAGCATAATGTGTACTCCCATTTAGATATGTACACAAGTCATGTATCAAGATTCAAATACAAGTCAATCAACCAAGAATGTACAAAACTAACAGACATATAAACACTTATAGATATGGATCAATAATATCAACTAACATACATAAGCCAGGCCACTATATTTTTTTGCTAGAAGAGCATCCTTTTTTAGCGAAGCTAGTACAACATCTTGGCCCTTTCCGATGCATGCCACTTATTGTCCATCTATACTACTATTATTGCCGAATGCACATTCATCCCGATTGGCATATTTGTAGGTATGGCACAACAATCAAAATGAAATGTCTCCGAGTCTTATCAATTAATACAGACTTGTGCTCAAATAAAATTACAAACCAAAAAACAAAAAACAATTATTACATGATCTCTAAAACAAATGGTTTGATCGATTACATGAACAAACAACACAAAGGTTATTCAATGATGGAAAGAACATTTCACCTATGATTTACCAAGTGGGAATTTTAGTTCCTTTTTTCCTTCAAGACCTTAACAATGCGGCAGTCTCAGCTTGCTTTGTTTTGAAATCCACCAAATATTTAATGGTTGTCCTAAGTACTTCTTGTGATTGTGTTGTTTGCTTCCTCAAAATGTCAACTACATATCATAGTGCAGAAGCAGAATCTCTTTCTACCACTAGTTTAGCCTCTATAGCATCAGCAGTTGGTAATTCATGATGCACGATTGGGCCGGTGCCACTGCTATGGGATGATACAACGTCCATGGGGACCTCGCTCTTTGATCTTGGGCTAACCTATTTTGCCATTAAAGTTCCGATTGGATTCCAAAAAGTTGAAGTTAGCAAAACATCTCAACTAGGAGTTATAATAGCAAACCAGTTAAACAAACAAGGAATTAAAGAGTTTCAATTGGATGCTGAAGAGTAGTTATTAACATCATTGTAACCGGTTGTTGGAGCAGCAAAGCAGTTAAACACACAAGTTTTGCAAAAGGTACCTGTTGTGGCATTGGAGTTTCTCTTGGATCCTGAAAAGTTGAGTAGCCAGTAACGTGATTAGAGCAACCGGTTGTAGCAGCAAAGCAGTTAAACACACAAGTTTTGCAAAAGGGACCTGTTGTGGCATTGGAGTTTCTCTTGGATCCTGAAAAGTTGAGTAGTCAGTAACTTGATTAGAGCAACAAGTTACAGCAGCAAACCTATTACACAAATATATTTTTGAAAATGTACCTGCTGTGCAATTGGAATTCCAATTGGATCCTAAAAACTTGAACTTGGTAAGATGATTACAACAAGTTACAGCAGCAAACCAGGTAAATAAGGAAGTTTCTGAAAACATACCTGTTGTGCCAACAGAGTTTCAGTTGGATCCTGCAAACTTGAATGTTAGCAATCAATAAATAAAGTTTTGCAAGAGACATAAGAAACTAACATCAAACTAGTAAAACTAACCAGTTTTGGCAACATATTTAATTACACATGAACTAGTAAAACTAACAAGTTCTTGGCAACGTATTAAAGTAACAAGTCGTTACCGTTTACCAACAACACAGACATCTGTAAATTTCTTTGATGTAAGCAAAATGATTCCAACTCATATATATAAGTTAAAAAGACGGTGTCCCTCATATAAACCTGACAGTTGTCTATCTATGAACATGCAAACATTACTAGTGCAACAAGTGATAACATCAAACCATTTAAACAAACGGGGTATCATAACGTAAATTACACATGAATTCTGCTGCACCATAGAAGTACATATGACTAGCTATCTACGTGCTTAAGTAGCTATTTAAGTTCTGGCAAATAGGTAATTCTTAACAGTAAGTATCAAACACATAGATAGGCGCAGTCTATAATAGGATTTATAGGCTATGGCATTATGTAATCAGTAGCAAACTAAATTAAGCCAAGCAACGTAATTGAACAATTTTGCAATAAATGGCTAACTAAAATTCTGAGAAGCTGGTAACGGAACTTACGCTAGCTCTTTGTACAGGCACACTGCAACTTCTTTTTCGCTTACAAGGTTCTACGAAGAGTCCATGGCATCAATTGCTTGGATACGCAGTCCCAATAATTCTTTCTTCCCACACTGCATTGGTAAGTCGAATGGTTAATCTGATAAGATGGTGCGTCCTTGATATGTTATATGAGGACGGGTTGTCAGACTAGTTGGAGCCACACACATCACACTGGCTTTTACTGTATATATCATGCGATTACATTTGGCATACCGAGATCTAAGCAATCTACAATAGGATGAAAAGACTGGCATCCTTCACTTTATTGGCAAACCCAGTTCATAGAAACAAGCAATTCAACCATTCTGTGGGTAAATCAAAAGTACCACTGGAATAATTTTCACTAACCCAATCATACACGCAAAAAGGGGCGACGTCACCATAGGGGATGGTATGGGCGGCCGCCTCAGGTGGCTGGAAAGTGTGCACCTAGTTTGAGTCATCCATGTTGGCCCAGGCTAGTTTTGTTCATCCCAACGCACGAGCAGGCAATGTAAAAAATGTAGAAAAATGTTTCAATTTGGATGGGCTAATAATGTAAGTGCAAGGCAGTCCCTATAGCAGGCTCGCGACCCAAACGAGCGCCTTCCATATCGATCGATAGCAGGAAAAATCCCAATTCGTTCGCTCCAGCCTCCAGTCTGTTTCGCTCCTAACCTAGCTGCCGCTGGATAGAATGACACAACACTTCCTCGTGCTCTCATTGGAGGGCGGTCGCCGGGCTTCAAGCGAATGGAAGGACAAGAAGATGAAGATCCAACCCTGGGTGTAGCCTGCATGGGAGGCAGCGGCGGTAGCACGGGCATGACATTGAGCTTGCGCAAACGGATGGTCGCAGCTTGCAAGAGCAGCATGCGCAATGAGCAGGTACATCACATCCCTGATTATATCTAATTCAACTATTCAATTTCTGGCCAATAGTTAAACCTGACGGTGTTGTAAACTGCTTGTATGTAGGGAATCTATGAGAAAATAAAACCAATTTCTGCTTATTTTATAACTCCCCCAATCAATATTGAACTGATTGAACCTGATGGATCTAATCAAGTTTCCAGTGTAAACATACAAGCTCATGTAGTTCTTGAGCCTGAAGTGTCTAATGACAGACTGCTAATGAAGGATTTGATGCAAACATTTTACATGCTCCTGATGATGAACATATAGTGTCTAATGAGGGATCTAATGCAAGCATTTTGCAAGCTCATTGAAGGATTTAGTGTCTAATGATGATCTACTATGTTGAGAGAGACAGAGATTTGCAGGCATTGATGACAAGCAAATTATAGTACATTTTCATGGCTTGAGGAAACGTCGAGACCATCTACCAGAAAGTCCCTGTATCATGACAATGTAGCATAAATACTTTTCTAATATGTTGTTTGAAACTATTGGCATACTTGTGCAGGATAGATATATCGATATGCAGTTTGCGCACTGGTTATAGGTGCAATGGCACTTCGATATTTTTAGCCAGAGAACGAATAATTCAAGCAGGTACAGACCATGTTAGTAGTCCTTGTACACCATGTTGCATTTTGTGTTTTTTGGTGCTTACATCATTTAGTGTTTTATAATCTGAACTACTTTGGATCATTAGCTGGTTTTCAAAGTGCATGTAGCTTCACATTTCTCAAGTTATGTTGATTTCCGGAGTGCAAGTGCCTTCGTATTTTTTAAGTTAAATGTTCACCCCTGGTAACTTGAATTCGTGGATCCGCCACTGCACACAAATCATACATGTAGTCCAGTACAAATTAAATGAAATGCAGGGACTTACGCTAGCTCATTGTACAGGCTCACTGCAGCTCTGCTTGCGCTTGGGATGTTCCATGTACAAGTCCATGTTACCACTTGCTTGGATGTGCAGGACTTGTGCTCCTTGCATCGCCCTCTACATTTTTGACATGATGAATGGTTGATCAAATAAGAGGAGTCGACCTTGCTGTTGTACCGGAGGACAGATACTTACAAGGTTATACGGTTGAGCAAGATGTGTACCAGATCCCGTAGCGTCGTCATGCTTCGCTAAAAAATGGTTTTGCTTGTTTCAGATGATATCTCCAGAAGAGTTAAGAGTTAAAGTCAGAGTTCCACATGCGTGTAAGCTAAGAGAGCAGTGAAAGGATATCCAAATATCGTTGGAACAGTGCACAAGGGAGTGATGTGTGGATACCTATTTCGGGCCGGCGTTTGGGCATGCTCGCCTAGCTAGAGTGCGGGTCACTTTAGAGCTGTTGAGGGTGATGCGCCGGCATTGGCTGGCCGCACACGGATGCAGATCTTGAGTGGCAGCGGAGCGCTACGATGCAGTGGACGAGACCGTTGGTGAGCCCCAATGGCCTCGGGGGGCGGAGGTGCGACGATGCGCTCGGTGAAGTAGCCCCGGTGAGGTGGGAGACGGCGTCGGTGAGGCGCACCTGATGCGGTGGAAGTCGGTGTTTGTGAGGCACGCCGGTTGCGGCAGCCGACGTTGTCGATGGACCACCAAGTGCGGTGGACGAGGGCGTAGATGAGGTAGCTCTGGTGCAGTGGTGAAGCACGACTGTCGTCTTCGTTGTCGTCTGTCACAGAGGTGGGGAAAGAGACGAGACGAGGGGCGATTCAAACTTTTCTTGGGTTGGCGGCGAATGATGGATTTGAGCAATCTAGGCGCGGAAGGGGACGGTGGAGAAGGGAGATTTTGCTTGGGGTGCCAGATATTTCAATCTGAAACGTGGAAGCACGAACTTATTTCGTCATCATTTTTTTGGGGGCTATATGTATTACCATGCTTGTGTTTTCCTTGCAAATAATTAGTCATTTGAAACGAGATACTATAAATTAATTAATGAGGAGTTATTTGAAAAAGGAAACGGTATCCACGCTAACGTGGATTAGAGTGTGTGTCACATAATTAGTTATTTGAATTTGAGTGTGTGTCACATAGCAATCTCCAATTCTAACGTGGATTTCGCATTTCATGGTATCCACACTACTTTTTTAATGCAAATTCATATGTATATGTTGAACACCATTGTAGTGAGAAAGCTTTGGATGGATTCAAACATATGACCTAATAAATAGCACAACAATCGAGTCAATGTCAACATTTCCAAACCTAGTATGGCACGAATTCGAAATAATTACCCATATGCATGGTCCTCAGTTCAAATGTTACAGTGTACACCGAATTGAAACATCTATATTAAGTCTCATACTATCTACATTCAAATGTTGTTTTTAGCCCCCCCAGCACACATGCTGCATACTTCCTGTAACGGTCAATCTTCCTCTCCTAACCACATTAGGAAGCTATCGGTTTCCGACACACATTCATTCTTTCTCTCCATGTTTTGGTCTCCAACTCTCTCAACTACACAACCCCCTTTTGCACCTGTTACCTAATGTATTTATCACACACACCCTCCATTGCACCTCATGCTGAGCTCTCTCTCTCTCTCTCTCTCTCTCTCTCTCTCTCCCTCCCACCCTCTCTTGCTAGATACATGCATTGCCTATCTAGCCCCCTCAACCTCTCGTGCGCACGCACGCACGTTGTCTATCTAGGTCACTCCCTCGAGACTGTCTCACACTTTCTTCCGCACGGCGGGCCACACTCGCTCAATATCGATCTCTTTATATGAGTCTCGATTAACCTCGTTTTCTTTCACACATGAATGATATATCTCCCTGTTTGGGCCTCAATCGACACACTCTATACTCTCTCACGCAGATTGTCTATCTAGGTCAGTCCATCCAAGCCGCCCCCTCTCTTTCGGCCTCATGGCGGGCCAGGCTCGCTCAATCTCTCTCTCTCTCCCTCCCTACCTCCCTCTCTCTCTCTCTCTGTATGCATCTCCATGTTTGAGCCCAATTCGACATATTCATATTGTATACTCACTCACATTGTCTATCTAGGTCACTCTCTCCAACCCGTCTCACTCTTTCGATCGCACGACGACCTACACTCGCTCAATCTCGCTCCCTTTATATATGTAATTGATTGACCTTGCTTCCTCCCACGCACAAAATATATCTACATGTCTGTGACTGGATCATCTCTCAAGCTCTATCTTACAGCCCTCACCCTTCCCAAAAGCTCAATCAGACAATATCTCTCCAGCGCATATATATATATATATATATCTTTTTAATGAATGTCGGACCACACTCACTTTGTCTCTCTATCTATATGTCTCTCGTTTGACCTCGCTTTCTCACGCCGTATCTTCCACGCATTGAAGCTACGTCTCCATCCCTCGCAAAGCCGGAGCTATTTACATTGCGAGGGGGACTCCAACCTTGGATTAATTTGTGCAGGCATTTATTCCGGTGGGTTTAGATTATATTTTCGTAGCATTCGGCCCACAACTACTCCAAATGCCATTGCAACCCCCGCACCTCCCCCAATTAATTTCCCTCTGGCTCGGTCATTGCTGTCTCGCACGTCCTTTCTTGCCTTCAACGTCGCACCATGGTATTATTGCAAAAAACTCTGTTGTTCTGTTTAATTATTACAAATAAGCTACAAAACTACACACCGATAGTCCACCTGGAATGGAACAACTTTCGACCCACAAATTAAAGTGCTACAAACTACACACCGAGGGGCCCACCTATCATGAAACAAATTTGGACCCATATACAAATTAAAAAAATAAAGGACGAGAATCGAACATGCGACCAGGGCCTTCAAGCCGCACGTCAATAGTCAACATACGTAGAACAACAATGTTTGTTGTACCCCCTTTATTCATATAATGTTTTTATATTACCACAACCTATTTAATGGATAACATGTAATATTATTTTTAGTACATTAGTGGGACCGGCTCATTAGCACGTACTATTCGCCTTCACTTACTGGTGGGTTCCATGTGTGCTCTCTCTCTCCCCCTTCTGCATTTAGACGCACAGACAAACACGAAGAACTCGCGGGCGATGTTGCCGTTGACTATATCTGGACGCGTTCACAAGTTACTGCACCAGTTTCATGTACTAGTAGTACTAGTCAATGTGTACGTGCAATGCACGTTAATTTGGAAGTATATTAAGTTCATGCGAATATTAAGTAGGATATTAATTGCGTGTTATTATGTGATTAGCACTATTTTTGGCATGAAATTAACTGCATGCTAAACATGTTGAGCATTCGACATTGAAGCAGTCTAGGTCGTTGGATGAGAAGGAATACATGTGGCTTGATGGCGTTTTATATTTAATTTGATACGGCTCTAGCAGAACATTCAATCGATCAAACCATAGATTTCATTCAGTCTGACTCCGACTTTACATTCATACGATGATCGATCTAAAATAAACAGAAATGATTAATGTTCAGATTTTAAGCATGGCAATCCGAACATTTTTCATGGAAAATTTAGATTACGCGGCGGCGGCGGCGGCGTCTTGCGGTGGGAAGCGGCTCCTCTGCCGTGCTTTATGTGTCATCGGGCCATTGACCGACGGCGATGGCGGCGTCTTGTGTTGTTGTTGGTGTACTCCTGGATGTTGGCCCTAGCTTCAAGGAAGGCCACAATGTTCTGGACTTTGGTTTCCAGGAGCGAGTCAACTGGCGGGAGGAGGCGGCTGGCGTTGGTGCAAGGAAGCGGTCGACGACGGCCATCCATGCCGCTGAGGGGGGCACTGGCACCCGCATGGGGATAGGCGCTGGAAACGGCGTGGCGAAGACATACGTGTGCATGGGCACTGGCACGGGCGTGCACGTTAGTGCACGCGTAGGCACATGCGATAGCAGGTGCACGGGCATCGGCACGGGCGTGCGCGTCAGTGCACACGCAGGCGCATGCGTTGGCAGGTGCACGTGCGCGTGAAAGTCGGCGGGGACCTCGTGGCATCAAGCTCGGCGACAATGTGCGGCTCCCAGCCCATCAATGCCACGAAGATGGGCGCTGGCACAGTCGGCGCAACGGAAGCCAGAACAGGAGCGGGGACAGGCGCGACGTCTTCCCACAAGGCCGATTCAAGCTCGTCCCAAAGCGCCTTATGTTCTTGAGACTCTGGCTGGGTGTCTTCCTCAGGAAACTGGAAGACTAAGGGAAGACCATCGTGATGCGGCATGGCATACGGTTAGGTCAGGCTGGTTGGAGGTAGATGACAGGAGAATCGGAGGGGAAGAGAGAAGATTGTACCGATACCGGGTAGTGCGGGGTTGATTTTAAACTGCGGCGCCGACGACATTAAAAGTGGGAGTAGTTGGGACGAAGGTGGGCGGCGGAGCCAGGTCAAAGGGCTCGCCTCCCGGTGAGCCTGCGTAGCGGTCTGCTCGCATGCCTCCCTGTTAGTCGGCGCAGCAGTCTGCTCACACGCCTCTCGTCGACTCACACGCTTGTTCGGACGACACTTGCCGATGAGAAGCGGGACTCGTGGTGGCACGTAAACGCCCACGGTTTCAATAGTGAAAGCATTCGCCTTAACGAGACAGGTCTTTGTTTCGAAATACTTTGGCTCTTCATTTGTGCAACTTCTCATAAGCAGCTTGTCTCCAATTGAAAAAAAAAATTACGTAGGAATATTTGTGCCATATCATGTGACCATGCTCAGTTTCATGAATTTCTGGCCACTTTTGGATTTTCTGAAATTTAAAATCCAGGATTCGAAATAATATCATAACCGCGCAATAAGTTTTCAAGCGATACATCTTTCCTATTGTATTTCTTAAGAAAGGATTTGGTCAAACATTTTGCTTAGTTAGACTTCAGACAAGTTATATATGCATATTAAAAGGATAATCCCTCCGTACCAGTGCATTGCCTGATATATTAACTCAAGTACTAGTAGGCACGAACAAACGGGCTCAATTATGTGCTCATCCTGGTGTAGTAATAGTACTAGGCAATGTAGTTAACGGGCGACCTTGGTAGCGGCGGCCGAGGGAATTGAACCGTGATCGGCACGGCAGGTAACGTTGTCTAGTTACTAAAGCATCCCTCCATTGTTCATCGGTAGTCATTATGGATCGGGGACATGAGGGGAGTTTCCTAGGGCTAGAATTCTGGCCGCCAGATATTTTGACTCGAAACGTGGAGGCTCGACTGGTTGGGGTTGGCTTAATGTGTGTCCCACGCAAGCCACCAGAAGGACACGAGCCCGTTTTTTGAGGATCAACACGAGCCAAGGTCTGGCTGGTACGCCGTTGGGTCCTACCATTCGAGAATACAAAAGGATCCCTAAAAAAGAATACGAAAGGAATCTTTTAAATCGCCGAACGAATCTTTTAAATCACAGCTCACATGATGTCTTAATATTTTTACAGGAAAGCTTAATGAGTTTGAGAATTCCACACAATTTGTACAAAAACTACTCAGATGCCCTTGGATCCCATATCCAACAACCTCGAAGCTCGTATCACCATAGCATCTAAGATGAAGGAGAACATCATATTCTCCTATATGTAAGAATATCATGTGCTACCACACCTTAGATGCTTTGGTGATACAAGCTATTCGGAGCCGTTGGATTTGTGACCCAACAACTCCTTGGTGGTTCGAATGTTTTTTTTGCAGAAAAGCCCCCAAAGAGTTCGGCCACTGCTTACAAGCACAAAGACTGCTCAGATGCCATTGGATCTCAGATAAAACAACCTCGAAGCTCGTATTACCGTACCATCCAAGCTACGAGAGCACCTGATGTTTTCTCGCATGGGAGAATATGAGGTGCCCCCGC
Source organism: Triticum urartu (assembly GCF_003073215.2). NCBI lineage: Eukaryota > Viridiplantae > Streptophyta > Magnoliopsida > Poales > Poaceae > Triticum > Triticum urartu. Next base: position 15,840 of record NW_024120612.1, read on the forward strand.
GCCGTAGATTCTATGGTGATATGAGTTCACGGAGATTTGATGGCTCATAGTAGGAGGTTTGAATGTTTTTGCAATATACGCCTGAGAGAGTTTGGGAATTGCGCAGAAAGTACAAGTACTACGCATGTGGCATCTGATCACAGATCATACGACCTAGATGCTCGTATCACCGTAGCGGCTAATTAAGCTACAGGGAGCACCTAATATGAGAAACGGGGATCCGCTGGATCCAAGATGTAGCGGCACACACGAGTCCTGAATGTTTTATTTGCAAAAAAAACCTTGGAGAATTTGGAAATTGCGCATAATTACAAAGACTACTCCCAAGCCATTGGATCTCAGTTCCAATGATGTAAATACTCGTATCACCATAGCATCTAAGCTGTAGGGTGGATGTGATATTCTATGCCACTATCATTTTTGTTCATAAACTTGCAAAATACGTGTAACTCGTGCCGTTACTTGTCTAACTGCGCAAAGTGTTTGTTCAAAAAAACCATCTTACAGTGAAATATCAGAACAACACACGGGGGTCCCACCTGTCATTGATCAAATTTGGACCTAAAACTAACAAATCTGAAAGATGAGATTCGAACTGGTAACTTGGACTACAAAGTGTAAGTCAATAGCCTGAAACAACAACGGTTGTTGGTTTTGTCCTATAACTTGATTTAATACAGTATTACGTTGAGTAGAGTAGAGGGAGTGCCTAATCAACACGTGCATGACCGTTGACTCACTTACTGGTGGGTGCCAAGTCTACGATCTCTCTCTCCTCTCCATTGTCTAACCTTTAGACGCACGGGCACACACGAAAAGCGGCGCTAGCTTGCCATGGTGTTATTATAACTAAAAAAAGCTTGGAAAATAGAAGAATCACCTAGAACAAGAGACATTGTGGCTGGTCGAGACGGAGCTAACCACACCTATCCTCCGTGCCATGTTAGCATGATGAAGCTGTGTGGCTAGTGGGGTGTTTTTGACCGACTGGCTGGGTCCCGAGGCCGAACCATAGGTACTACTAAGTCTGATACAGTATATTTTTACACACACATTTTTCCTCCATGCCGAGACATGGCACACCCTACCGCGCGGTTTCGGGGTCCTCCCTGGTGGTGCACGCATATATTCTTCCTTGCCAAGACGTGGGACGCCCTACCACGTGTTTTCTGTGTCCTCCTCGGTCGTAGCGCCGAAGCAAGTAAATGAGTCATCAAATCACGAAAGACCACCTTTCCCGCCGAGTACATCAGTGAAACACAGTGGCTAGCTAGTTGGGCTAGTGCGACCGATTAGCTAGGCCACCGCCATATTTTTTTCACCCCTTTTTTATCTCCTTGCCGGCAGGTAAATTTGAATATCCACCATGGCGTTGCTCTAGTCTTTGGGTGCGGCAGGCGTGGCAGGGTTATTAATTTTTGATTTATGGGAGCAGGCGTGACAGTAATTAGTCACGATGACTCCGCCTGTAAAACCCACTGGTCCCTGATATGAGAAGTTGTTGACTGATGTTTTCCCATTGTGAAAAAGAGATTCCCCACTGATCGTCTGGCTCCCTCCGACTTCCCATAGATTGCATTGCCTTTCAGCCGTTTCGCCCCCTTTGCTTCCTCTCCCCATTGCTTCTACTTGGTGCAATGGCGGCGCAACAGATCACGGAGTCTGAGGTGAGGCGCCTGACACAGGAGCTCCAGGCCAAGGATGCGGAGCTCAAGGCCAAGAATGTGGAGCTCTGTGAGCTCAAGGAGGAGAGGGGTGAAGGAAATATGCCCAAGAGTCAATAATAAAGTTGTTATTTATATTTCCTTATATCATGATTAATGTTTATTATTCATGCTAGAATTGTATTAATCAGAAACTTAGTACATGTGTGAATACATAAACAAACAGAGTGTCCCTAGTATGCCTCTACTAGACTAGCTCGCTAATCAAAGATGGTTAAGTTTCCTAGCCATAGATATGTGTTGTCATTTGATGAACGGGATCACATCATTAGAGAATGATGTGATGGACAAGACCCATCTGTTAGCTTAGCACTATGATCGTTTAGTTTATTGCTATTGCTTTCTTCATGACTTATACATGTTCCTATGACTATGAGATTATGCAACTCCCGGATACCAGAGGAACACTTAGTGTGCTATCAAACGTCACAACGTAACTGGGTGATAATAAAGATGCTCTATAGGTGTCTCTGATGGTGTTTATTGAGTTGGCATAGATCAAGATTAGGATTTGTCACTCCGATTGTCGGAGAGGTATCTCTGAGCCCTCTCAGTAGTGCACATCACTATAAGCCTTGCAAGCAATATGACTAATTGGTTACTTACAGGATGATGCATTATGGAACGAGTAAAGAGACTTGCCGGTAACGAGATTGAACTAGGTATGGTGATACCAACGATCGAATCTCGGGCAAGTAACATACCGATGACAAAGGGAATAACGTATGTTGTTATGCGGTTTGACCGATAAAGATCTTCGTAGAATATGTAGGAGCCAATATGAGCATCCAGATTCCGCTAATGGCTATTGACCGAAGATGTGTCTAGGTCATGTCTACATAGTTCTCGAACCCGTAGGGTCCGCACGCTTAACGTTCGATGACGATTTGTATTATGAGTTATGTGATTTGATGTACTGAAGGTTGTTCGAAGTCCCGTATGAGATCACAGCCATGACGAGGAGTCTCTAAATGGTCGAGACGTAAAGATCGATATATTGGAAGGCTATATTCGGACTTCGAAAAGGTTCCGAGTGATTCGGGTATTTTTCGGAGTACCGGAGAGTTACGAGAATTCACCGGGGGAAGTAGTGGGCCTTAATGGGCCATAAGGGAAAGGAGAAAAGGGCCTCAAGGGGTGGCCGTGCGCCCCCCATGGCAAGTCTGAATTGGGCTATGGAGGGGGTGGCGCCCCCCTCTCTTTCCTTCTCCCTCTCCCACTCCTTCCCTCTCTCCCCTCTTGGAAAAGGAAGGGGACTCCAACTAGGACTGGGAATCCTAGTTGGACTCCCCCTATAGGCACGCCTCTCCTAGGCCAGCCTCCTCCTCCTCCCTCCTTTATATACATGGCAAATGGGGCACCCCAAGACACACAAGATAATCTCTTAGCCGTGTGCGGTGCCCCCTCCACAGTTTTACACCTCGGTCATATCGTCGTAGTGCTTAGGCGAAGCCCTGTGCCGGTAACTTCATCATTGCCATCACCACGCCATCGTGCTGACGGAACTCTCCATCAGCCTCAGCTGGATCTAGAGTTCGAGGGACGTCACCGAGCTGAACATGTGCCGATCGCGGAGGTGCCGTGCGTTCGGTACTTGATCGGTTGGACCGCGAAGACGTTCGACTACATCAACCGCGTTACTAAATGCTTCCTCTTTCGGTCTATGAGGGTACATGGACACACTCTCCCCGCTCATTGCTATGCATCTCCTAGATAGATCTTGCGTGATCATAGGCAATTTTTTTGAAATACTACGTTCCCCAATAGTGGTATCCGAGCCAGGTTTATGCGTAGATGTTATATGCACGAGTAGAACACAAAGAGTTGTGGGCGATAATAGTCATACTACTTACCAACATGTCATACTTTGAGTCGGCAGTATTGTTAGATGAAGCGGCCCAGACAGACATTACATGACCGCGTTCATGAGACTGGTTCTACCGCCGTGCTTCGCACAGAGGTGGCTAGTGGGTGTCTGTTTCTCCAACTTTAGTTGAATCAAGTGTGACTACGCCCGGTCCTTGTTAAAGGTTAAAATAGCACACTTGACGAAAAATCGTTGTGGTTTTGATGCGTAGGTAAGAACGGTTCTTGCTAGAAGCCCGTAGCAGCCATGTAAAACTTGCAACAACAAAGTAGAGGACATCTAACTTGTTTTTGCAGGGCTTGCTGTGATGTGATATGGTCAAGACATGATGATATATAAATTTTTGTATGAGATGATCATGTTTTGTAGGAGTTATCGGCAACTGGCAGGAGCCATATCGTTGTCACTTTATTGTATGAAACGCAATCGCCATGTAATTGCTTTACTTTATCACTAAGCGGTAGCGATAGTTGTAGAAGCAATACTTGGCGAGACAACAACGATGCTTCGATGGATATCAAGGTGTTAAGCCGGTGACGATGGTGATCATGACGGTGCTTTGGAGATAGAGATCAAAGGCACAAGATGATGATGGCCATATCATATCACTTATTTTGATTGCATGTGATGTTTATCTTTTATGCATCTTATTTTGTTTAGTACGGTGGTAGCATTATAAGATGATCTCTCACTAAATTTCAAGGTATAAGTTTTCTCCCTGAGTATGCACCATTGCTACAGTTCGTCATGCCGAGACACCATGTGATGATCGGGTGTAATAAGCTCTATGTTCACATACAATGGGTGCAAGCCAGTTTTGCACACGTAGAATACTCGGGTTAAACTTGATGAGCCTAGCATATGTAGATATGGCCTCGGAACACTGAGACCGAAAGGTCGAGCGTGAATCATATAGTAGATATGATCAACATAGTGATGTTCACCATTGAAAACTACTCCATCATGTGATGATCGAACATGGTTTAGTTGATATGGATCACGTCATCATATAGATGACTAGAGGGATGTCTATCTAAGTGGGAATTCTTAAGTAATATGATTAATTGAACTTTAATTTATCATGAACTTAGTCCTGATAGTATTTGCATAACTATGTTGTAGATTAATAGCTTGTGATATAGCTCCCCATTTATTTTTGATATGTTCCTAGAGAAAAACTATGTTGAAAGATGATAGTAGCAATGATGTGGACTAGGTCCGTGATATGAGGATTATCCTCATTGCTGCACAGAAGAATTATGTCCTTGATGCACCGCTAAGTGACGGACCTATTACAGGAGAAGATGCAGACGTTCTGAACGTTTGGCAAGCTCGGTATGATAACTACTTCATAGTTTAGTGCGCCATGCTTTACGGCTTAGAACTGGGACTTCAAAAACGTTTTGAATGCCACGGAGCATATAAGATGTTCTAAGAGTTGAAATTGATATTTCGTACTCATGCCCGTGTTGAGAGGTATGAGACCTCTGACGGTAATTTGCCTACAATATGGAGGAGAATAGCTCAACCAGTGAGCATGTGCTCAGATTGTCTGGGTACTACAATTGCTTGAATCAAGTGGGAGTTAATCTTGCAGATAAGATAGTAATCGACAAAGTTCTCTAGTTACTATCACCAAGTTACTAGAACTTAGTGATGAACTCTAATATGCAAGGGATGACGAAAGTAATTCCCAAGCTCTCTGCGATGCTGAAATCGGCGAAGGTAGAAATCAAGAAATAGCATCAGTGTTGATGGTTAACAAGACCACTAGTTTCAAGAAAAGGGCAAAGGGAAAGAAAGAGGAACTTCTAAGAAGAATAGCAAGCAAGTTGCTGCTCCCATGAAGAAGCCCAAAGCTAGACCCAAGCCTGGAACTGAGTGCTTCTACTGCAAAGGAAATGACCATTGGAAGTGGAACTACCCTAGATACTTGGCGGATAAGAAGGATGGCAAAGTGAACAAAAGTATATTTGATATACATGTTATTGATGTGTACTTTACTAATTTTTATAGCAACCCCTCAGTTGATACTGGTTTAGTTGCTAAGAGTAGTAACTAAAAATAGGAGTTGCAAAATGAACACAGACTAGTTATGGGCGAAGTTACGATGTGTGTTGGAAATGATTCCAAGGTTGATAAGATCACCATCACACACTCCCTCTACCTTCGAGATTAGTGTTGGACCAAAATAAATGTTATTTGGTGTTTGCGTTGAGCATGAATATGATTGGATCATGTTTATTGCAATATGGTTATTCATTTAAGTCAAGGAATAATTGTTGTTCTGTTTACATGAATAAAACCTTCTATGGTCATACACTTAATATAAATGGTTTATTGAATCTCGATCGTAATGATACACAATATAGATGCCAAAAGATGCAAAGTTGATAATGATAGTGCAACATATTTTTGGCACTGCCGTTTAGGTCATATTGGTGTAAAGCGCATGAAGAAACTCCATGCTGATGGGCTTTTGGAATCACTTGATTACGAATCACTTGATGCTTGCGAACCATGCCTCATGGGCAAGATGACTAAGACTCTGTTCTTCGGAATAATGGAGCGAGCAACTGACTTATTGGAAATAATACATACTGATGTGTACGGTCCGATGAGTTTTGAGGCTCGCGGCGAGTATCGTTATTTTCTGACCATCACAGATGATTTGAGCGGATATGGGTATATCTACCTGATGAAACATAAGTCTGAAACATTTGAAAAGTTCAAAGAATTTTAGAATGAAGTGGAAAATCATCGTAACAAGAAAATAAAGTTTCTACGATCTGATCGCAGAGACGAATATTTGAGTTACGAGTTTGGTCTTCATTTGAAACAATGTGGAATGGTTTCACAACTCACGCCACCTGGAACACCATAGCGTAATGGTGTGTCCGGACATCATAATCGTATTTTATTAGATATGGTGCGTAATGGTGTGTCCGAACATCATAATCCGTTGAGACGACACCGTATGAACTATGGTTTGGCATGAAACCTAAGTTGTCATTTCTTAAAGTTTGAGGTTGTGATGCTTATGTGAAAAAGCTTCAGCCTGATAAGCTCGAACCCAAATCGGAGAAGTGCATCTTCATAGGATACCCAAAATAAACTGTTGGGTACACCTTCTATCACATATTTGAAGGCAAGAACATTGTTGCTAAGAATGGATCCTTTCTAGAGAAGGTGTTTTTCTCGAAAGAAGTGAGTGGGAGGAAAAGTATAACTTGATGAGGTAATTGTACCTTCTCCCGAATTGGAAAGTAGGTCATCACAGAAATCAGTTCCAGTGATTCCTACACCAATTAGTGAGGAAGTTAATGATGATGATCATGAAACTTAGGATCAAGTTACTACAGAACTTCATAGGTCAACCAGAGCACGATCCGCACCAGAGTGGTACGATAATCCTGTACTGGAAGTCATGTTACTAGACCATGATGAACTTACGAACTATGAGGAAGCGATGATGAGCCCAGATTCCGTGAAATGGCTTGAGGCCATGAAATCTGAGATGGGATCCATGTATGAAAACAAAGTGTGGACTTTGATGAATATGCCTGATGATCGGCAAACCATAGAAAATAAATGGATCTTCAAGAGGAAGACGGATGCTAATAGTAGTGTTACTATCTACAAAGCTTGAATTGTCGCAAAAGCTTTTCGACAAGTTCAAAGTGTTGACTATGATGAGATTTTCTCACTAATAGCGATGCTTAAGTCTGTCTGAATCATGTTAGCAATTGCCACATTTTATGAAATCTGGCAAATGGATGTCAAAACTGCATTCCTTAATGGATTTCTTAAAGAAGTGTTGTATATGATACAACAAGAAGGTTTTGTCAATCCTAAAGGTGCTAACAAAGTGTGCAAGCTCCAGTGCATCTATGGACTGGTGCAAGCATCTCGGAGTTGGGATATACGCTTTGATGAGATGATCAAAGCATATAGTTTTATACAGACTTGCGGTGAAGCCTGTATTTACAAGAAAGTGAGTGGGAGCACTACAACTTTTCTGGTAAGTATATGTGAGTGACATATTGTTGATCGGAAATGATGAAGAATTTTCTGGAAAGCATAAAGGAGTGTTTGAAAGGAGTTTTTCAAAGGAAGACCTCAGTGAAGCTACTTAAATATTGAGCATCAAGATCTGTAGAGATAGATCAAGATGCTTGATAAGATTTTTCAATGAGTTCATACCTTGATAAGATTTTGAAGGAGTTCAAAATGGATCAGTCAAAGAAGGAGTTCTTGTCTGAGTTGTAAAAAATGGATCTATCATAGCCTTTTCGATAAGTAAGAGTGTCTAACCCAATGAGGAGCAGAAGGAAATGATAAGCGGTTTTCAGCAAGGTATTCTCCGCAAGCACTGAAATTATTGGTAATAGATAGTTTTGTGATAAGGTAATTTGTAACGGGTCACAAGTAATAAAGTAAATAAGGTGCATCAAGATGGCCCAATCCTTTTGTAGCAAAGGACAAGCCTGGTCAAACTCTTATATAAAGGAAAGCGCTCCTGAGGACACATGGGAATTATCGTCAAGCTAGTTTTCATCATGTTCATATGATTTGCGTTCTGTACTTTGATAATTTGATATGTGGGTGGACCGGTGCTTGGGTACTGCCCTTCCTTGGACAAGCGTCCCACTTATGATTAACCCCTATTGCAAGCATCCGCAACTACAACATAAGTATTAAGGAAACCTAACCATAGCATGAAACATATGGATTCAAATCAGCCCCTTACGAAGCAACGCATAAACTAGGATTTAAGCTTCTGTCACTCTAGCAACCCATCATCTACTTATTACTTCCCAATGCCTTCCTTTAGACCCAAACAATGGTAAAGTGTTATGTAGGAGGCACGGCAATAGAAGCAAGACCAATGATATCATCTTTACTAGGCAAATTCTTTATCGTGGGGTTGTCTACGAAATTTAGCAAAGCTAAACTCATGAGACATATCCCCTAAACCAATAGTAATAACATCCTTTTTGCAGTCTATCTGAGCATTAACATTATTCAAGAAGGATCTACCAAATATAATGGGACAAAAGTCATCTTGTGGGGAACCAAGAGCAAGAAAAATCAGCAGGATATTTAAATTTGCCACACAAGACTCCAACATCTCTAACAATCCCAACTGGTGAAATAGTGTCTCTATTGGCAAGCTTAATTGTAACATCAATTTCTTCTATCTTAGTAGGTGCAATATCATGCATAATTTCTTTGTATAAGGAATGAGGTATTGCACTTGCACTAGCACCCATATCACATAAGCCATGATAACAATGATCTCCTATTTTAACAGAAATAACATGCATGCCTACAACAGGTCTATGTTTACATTCAGTATCGGGTCTAGCAATTCTAGCAGCTTCATCACAGAA
>NW_024120613.1:0-19960 GCF_003073215.2 Triticum urartu
GAGAATGATGTGATTGACTTGACCCATTCCGTTAGCATAGCACTTGATCGTTTAGTTTATTGTTATTGCTTTCTTCATGACTTATACATGTTCCCATGACTATGAGATTATGCAACTCCCGAATACCGGAGGAACACTTAGTGTGCTATCAAACGCCACAATGTAACTGGGTGATTATAAAGATGCTCTACAGGTGTCTCCAATGGTGTTTGTTGAGTTGGGATAGATCAAGATTAGGATTTGTCACTCCTCTTGTCGGAGATGTATCTCTGAGCCCTCTCGGTAATGCACATCACTATAAGCCTTGCAAGCAATGTTACTAATGAGTTAGTTGCGGGATGATGCATTACGGAACGAGTAAAGAGACTTGCCGGTAACGAGATTGAACTAGGTATGGTGATACCGACGATCAAATCTCGGGCAAGTAACATACTGATGACAAAGGGAACAACGTATGTTGTTATGCGGTTTGACTGATGAAGATCTTCGTAGAATATGTAGGAGCCAATATGAGCATCCAGGTTCCGCTATTGGTTATTGACTGGAGATGTGTCTCATTCATGTCTACATAGTTCTCGAACCCATAGGGTCCGCATGCTAAACGTTCAATGACGATTTGTATTACGAGTTATGTGATTTGATGTATCGAAGGTTGTTCGGAGTCCCAGATGAGATCACAGACATGACGAGGAGTCTCTAAATGGTCGAGACGTAAATATCGATATATTGGAAGGCTATATTCGGACATCATAAAGGTTCTGAGTGATTCAGGTATTTTTAGGAATACCAGAGATTTACAGGAATTCGTCAGGGGAAGTAGTGGGCCTTAATGGGCCATACGAGAAAGGAGAAAAGGGCCTCAAGGGGTGGCCGCCCCCCATGGAAAGTCCAAATTGGACTAGGGAGGGGGCGGCGCCCCCCTCTCTTTCCTTCTCCCTCTCCTACTCCTTCCCTCTTTCCCCTCTTGGAAAAGGAAGGGGACTCCAACTAGGATTGGTAATCATATTTGAACTCCCCGTATAGGAGCGCCCCTCCTAGGCCGGCCTCCTCTTATTCCCTCCTTTATATACGTGGCCAAGGGGGCACCCCAAGACACACAAGATAATATCTTAGCCGTGTGTGGTGCCCCCATCCATAGTTTTAGACCTCGGTCATATCGTCGTAGTGCTTAGGCGAAGCCCTACGCCGGTAACTTCATCATCACCGTCACCACGCCGTCATGCTGATGGAACTCTCCCTCGGCCTCAGCTGGATCTAGAGTTCGAGGGACGTCACTGAGCTGAACGTGTGCAGATCACGGAGGTGTCGTGCATTCGGTACTTGATTGGTTGGATCGCGAAGATGTTTGACTACATCAACCGCGTTACTAAATGCTTCCGATTTCGATCTACAAGGGTACGTGGACACACTCTGCCTGCTCATTGCTATGCATCTAATAGATAGATCTTGTGTGATCGTAGTCAAATCTTTTGAAATACTATGTTCCCCAACAAGGAGTGCCATGCTCCTCCATTATGTGCGGAAGTTCACGGAGCTTCAAAAGCGGCAGGCGTCCCCCACAAAGATGCTCGAGGCGTCGGTGGTGTTGCTGCAGAAAACAGGAGATACGATAGGACGTCAGGGAAGCCGGCTGGAGCGTGAGCGGGAAGATCGTGACGAGGTCCAGGACCGCCTCAGCCACTTGGTAGACCAAGTTGCCACGCACGTGTTGCGGCTACGCGTTGCCTACCGTCATGCTAGCGCGATCATGCCGGCCATCGGGCTGAACCCGTTCGACCACCCCGTCGACTTCAACGAGCTGCGGCTTCCTGACCTGGTCTCCTTCTTCACCTATATCTCCGAGGAGCCGAGCCGTCTCCGCGTGATGGTGGGGGCTGAGCTGGACAAGGAGGGGTTGTGGGCTGCCGTCGCCATTGCCGGGAGAATCCTCTTAGGGCTCTGTCACCGGAATCCATTCATGCCATTGGACGCCGTCTTTGACGAGTGGGCTCCCGTCGACCGGGAGCGGGCTCTATGGGCCGTCGCACCCTGCATCACCGATGTCATGCGCCTCGAGAAGCAGAGGGACTTCAGTGGTGTTTAGGCTTCCTCTGCATGCGCATGTCCTTGTCTCGGTGCAACATGACCGTTCGATCAAACTCAGATGGTGAAGATCAGTCACTATAGCACAAAGCATGTGGGTGTGTTTCGTTGCATTCTCATCTCAATATAGTTGTTCCCTCTTCGTGTATTTGTGTTAACCTACTAGTGTGGACTCATGCACCCTTCATGCACTCTACCAAACACCCAAAAGTGGGTTGAGAAGGGAACTTTTGCTCCCATCCCGTGCACCCTTCAGACACCCTGCCTAACACTGAGTCGTGCTTCATATGGTTCATTTCGTGGAGTACTGTAGCACCGTACTCTTCGTGCGCTGTAGACCTAGTTATGTTAACATTGATCTCACCATTCATTCTCGACCGGACAGTCGAAAAAGCAGACAACATCATTTGTTATCATCATATATTACTACACTAGCAACAAGATTATGTAGTACTGACATATGAATCACTACACATGCCTAGTACCAGGAGCATCGTGTATGTTCAAGTGGCTACCGTGTATCGCACTCCTCCGTCGTAAGAGTGGAAACGCTTGCTGTAATCATTTTTTCCTTCACAAAAACAGTGGACTCGCTCTACCATGCGGATCCTCCTCGACGGTCGTCGGGAACCTTGCTACTCACTTTCGCCGACGTGTGGGACAACCAGCATCTGGGTCCAGCAGCCATGCACCAAATTACTCCGTAGTAGAGTGCCCAACTGCACAGTAGACTACCCCGATCGAAGTACCACAGTAATGCCCAATGAGCTGTCAAATCACAACACCCCCTCCTTTCCAGCAGTAAGTTGGACGAATGAAGCAACCATCATTTCACTCTTCTCTCCCAGCTTCCTCTCTACCCAACTCGCTTCTCCCTCATCTTGTTCCTCATATCTTCAAGAAAACCCCGACCTGCTTCTACCATTGTTCTCCTCTCCCAAAGAAGGAAAAGTTAGCACATCAATGGTTTTGATTCTGGCCAAGGCCCGATCTCGCAACCCGAGACTGATCCTATAAATCCCTCTATGTTCTTCTTTTGGTTTTGTGATTATGGATTGTTTTATTTTATTTATATTTGACAGTTTCTTGATGGACGCTGGAGCATCGGCCGAAAGTGATATCTATGGCTCTAGCCAAAACCATCGAGGCTCATGGTACGAAGAAGCGCAAGCACCCCGCCGACACTACCGCAGACAAGCTCAAAGCCATCGCCCTGTCCAAGCCCCCCTCTCCGGGATCCCTCATTAAGCAAGTCCAGGTAATATCTCTTCTTGACGATCTTTTTCTCGATCTTGATCGTGTTTTTTCATCTAACACGCAGTACTAGTACTAGTACTAGTAGTACAACTTTCTGGGTGATCTTCCATGTGATTTTTGTGTGCCAAATGACGGTTCTAAAATCCTCTTTTGACCAATACATGCGAGAGGTTGACACTGATTTCTTATAGATTACTTTCAACTACTTTATGAACATCAATGCTACCTTTGAAGAGGGTATATTTGCCTCAGTAACTTGTGTTATGGATATTGCAAGTAATCCTTCTGCTCTCATGCCTTTGAAGACATGTTCTAGTGTCTTTGTTCACTCATTTCTGTGCGTATATGTAGTCATATATGGAGTAAAATATCAAAAATCATCTTATATTTCTGAACGGAGGTAGTAGCAAAATATTTGGTTTCTGTTTGAATTAGAACCAGGTCCGCGGTGGAGATGAAGTTCTCAAAGTCATGTCGTGTGAACTGGAAGACCTGGGGATGAGTTCTACTGCTAAACTATCTAGCTGTTGTGTCCTTGTCGCCACATGTCCTGAACTAGTGTTTTCTTGTAGCATTGTTGTTAGGCGTGTTCTCGAGGCTGTACTTGAACACAACAATTTCCTGGTTGTGCCTTTGATTACGAAGGGTGTGGTTCTCATAAAGCTTCCTGACAAATCTGATGCGGTATGTCTTCATCGTCATGTTTATGAGTGGAAAGACGACTTTGTTAGGTTCTCCAAGGTTGACGAGATGGTGATGGTGCTGGTAGACATCTCTCATGAAGTCCATGGCCTACTCAGTTGTGCGGGGTTCATCCCGTAGGTCGGTGGCAAGAAATAGTCTGCAGAGTTTAATTAGTGCAACTTTGCTTGTCTATAGTAAGTACTATTGTTTAGTAGTTGATTTGCGTTTATAAAACTTGTATTGTTTAGCACGACCTCTTTTGGTGTGTGGTGAGTCTCGAGAACTGTCTATGGTAATGTCTGTCCACTCAATTTAGTCTGTATATTTTGAAGTATCCAGATCATCTTTTTTGTGAGGATGGTTTATCAATTATGGTTACACTCCAATATCTGTATGCATTCTAGGGTTTATCGCACCCACAAGGATTTCCAGTCCCTTGGATGTTCGGTCCATACGATTTGTCAGGACCTTTGGACTATCGTGCATGTGGGAGTTGGCGGGGGCCCTGCATACCAGGAGTAGTTCGACGATCAATCTTCTATTTAGTACTTCAACATAGTGATTTCTTGGTAAGGATTCACTCGTGTCATATCAAGTAAATCGTATTGATTTACTGTCTAAATATTATTGGTTTAATGTCATGTTTTCTTTCTTTTGATGCAATTTTACGACGCAGGTTTTTCCATGTGACATTCATCACAGAATAAATCGTTTGGTTTGCTCTACGATGGATATTTTTGCAGTTTTCACTTCTTATGTCATGTCAGTAACGAAGGCATTGTCCATCACTTATATGACTGGAAAAAATGGACCACTCTGTTGTCTGAGTACAAGCTGAATCCCTATGATGAACTATAGTTTGGTTTGACAAACACGCCACAGTTAGTTCTTCTCGCGTTTAAAAGAAATGAAGAAAAAGACTGGATCACGGTCATAGAGCCTAGTCAAGTTAGAAAGCTGATCATAGAAGACCAGACACGATCGCCGCTGTCTCGCACATCAGTACCACTGTCAGGAATGGATCGAGCACTGGCAGTTGCTCTAGCACTAACAGCGGCAATAGCTCAGTCTGATCCAGCTGCGGATTGGGCATCGACCGCGTCAGCGGATCAGGATGATCTACCGGAGGATCAGGCATCGACACCGGCACCTGCTCCGACACTAGCTCTACAAGGAGCACCATCTCCGGCAGTAGCAGTGGCACTACTAGTCGCACTGGCACGAGCACCAGCAATGGCTTCGGCACCTGCACCAACACTTGCACTTGCATCTGCTCTGGCCCGTGCAGCGGCAACAGAACCAACAGTTGCACAGGCAACAGACTGGGCTGTAGTTCGCACTTCATATACCAAAGTCCTTACAAACAGACTGGACTTGGTAAGCATTAGCCACCCATGTGCTTCCTTTTTTTCTTTCCATGTTGTTTCACATGATTCACTGTGTTGATCTAACTGTTTGTGTATGTCTTCTTGTTTGCAAACAGAGAATTCCTAGAGCAACGAGGGAGTCATTCAACAATCCGGGTGACCGCGGCCAAGTTTCTCTTACCATGCGCAGCCTTGGTGTGAATGAACCTGCTCAATATACCGTAAGTACAAAGGATGGTCGCATGATTATTGATGCTAAAGGATGGTCAAGGTTCAAATCTAAATCATATCTTGAGGTAGGGGATGATGTCAAAATCAAACTTTCTCGGCAAGGAGAGCTGGTCCAAATCAACTGTGAAATTCTTCAGTAGCAGCACGCAACTTCAGAACTGATCTATCCTCTGAGAGATTTTGATGTAATACTATGGCATGGTTAAACAAGTGTCATGTGTGTATAAGTTGTACGACAGTATCATTGATAGAATTGCAACTCTGATTGCTGGTTAGGAACTGTCGTTCGATTTCATTCCAACAGCTGCCGTGCTTTATTCAATTTTGTGTATTCGCCTTGCGACAGCATCTAAAACCAGCACCGTAACGATCGCTTGCAATATGAAAAGTGCTGAGGTAGAACACATGGGCCACCAAACATGCAGGCCCACCGGCCTATGGCCCAAAGTCTAGAACCTTGAGCCTGTCTGAGTATTTCTCAGCTGAACCCCCATAATACCCGTGCGTTGCATGTAACATCAAGATGCATTTGTATGAGTATTTTATCTTGTGATAGAAAAGGATGAACGAGGGAAGGCCTTATTTGCAAATGTGGAGAGGTGTGTGGGTACCTTTTTGCAAAATTGCCATAGTTTCCTTCCTATCCGTCAGATATAAATCGGACGGCCTATATTGCAGGATGCCAGGCACACCATCATCACCAACTCATCTATACCGTGTTAAAAAACTCCATTTTTGTAATTATATATGTTATATATATATATTCCCCTTGATTTTTCTTATGTATAAAGTTGTGATATAAAAGATCTTTATATTTCTTTACAGAGGGAGTATCTCTGTCAAAAATATATTTATGTGTAACTAGTTACTCCTGTCTTTCTACTTCCTCTCGCTGATATGTGGGGCATCCGGCAACGGGGTCCACGTGCCATATGCACCAAATTAGAGTGCACAACTACACGGTAGACACACCCCGGTCGTAGCGCCACAGTAATGCCCAATGAGCCATCAAATCACAAAAACCCCCACCTTTCCAACTTTAGCACTAAGCTGGACGGATGAAGCGACAATATTTCACTAGGCCTGAATCCCCTTCTCCCTCCTCTGCTTGTTCAGAGAAAACCCCCGCTCGACGATTGCATAGGGTTTTCTGATGGAGAACCTAGCACGAATTCTTCATCCATCCCCGATAAATCCAAGTCCCATGGTCGCGGGTAATCCTAGGATGGCAGCCGCCGCCGTTGATGCATTTTTCTTCCTACTGAATCTAGTGTGTTTCATTTGAAGTGCCCAAAGTGCGAGGACCCTGCAGGTTTCTGCACCCTCAACGAGACGCCACACTTGTTCCTTCTCATCCTAACACAGGATTTTAAAATGCACACAGTATGTCCTAGAATCCTCTTTTCTATCCGGGAAGGTGGGGTTTTTTGAACATGTTGTCGACTAATTTGGAAATTTGGATTGCTATATTTGGATAAAAGGTACTAGTACCATGGTCAACACTGATGTGAAGGAGGAAATTATTTCTAGATTTGGATAGAGGAAATACATTATGTTCTCATATTATTTTTCCTGCAGTGTATTCCTTGCTTTGCCAGAACACATGTACTCAACATGCTCGGCCTTGCCATAACTGAATACACCAGTTTAATGGTCACAGTGAAGACAAGCCATGGATATAAGTTACGAGTTGGCTTCATGAACCAAGAAGATCGCTGCATTTTTTATGGCCAAACTTGGATAAACTTTCTCAAGTGTTACAGACTGAAAGTTGGCACATGAATGTTGATGGAAATAGCAGAACCTGGTCACATCTTCACTGCGATCTTCCACCCCGACGTCGTTCCAATTGTTCATCCATGTTAGTTTTTTATCTGGTTCCTGCTTGTTGACTCGATTACTTCTTAATCCACCTATTCCGTCTAACTAATCACAATTTAACTTTGTAGCAACGAATATCTAACGAAGATGCTACTTCTAACTAATATTTTCTTATAGTTGGTGGCACATGTAGGTTTTTTAGAGTTAAGTAGGCTACTCGTTTGTTATTCTATAAGAACTTGGTTGTTACTCATGGCACTGAAGTTGACTTGGACGACATCGACAATTTCCTACACTTTATTGATCGTCTTGAGGTCCTTGTGGGGCATTTCAATGGTGGAAGGCCACGTGGGATATGTGTGCCACTGCTGCACTCATTGAACATGTCCAACTATGTTGAGAAACTTATGGTACAAGCTATTTTCAGTTATATATGTTGTTCATAAACTCTTGCTTATGCACAGTTTTACAGTTGTGATCTTCTTGAAACAGGAACTGCCCAGTTCTATTGTTCCTATACAGATGCCTGACCATGGTTAGGTCAGACTTGCACTTGGTCACAAGATGATGTTTATGTCGACCTACTCCATTGCCCTTGGAGGTGAAAAGATACTTATTCATGGGTGGTCTCAAATAATGAAGGCCCGTCCATCTTGGAGAATAGGACAGAGGATTATGTTCCTGCTTTTCCTTGGCTCTAAAGCGAATATCATGTTTATTGACCACATTGCGAGACGAAGCCGTTTTCATAAGGTTGTGGATGCGCGGGGTGGTGCCTGGGCCTTGTCCTGGGGCTTCGCGGCCTCTCCCTTTGGTTAACTGTAGACAAAGTAGCACTATTCGAGGCGTTCTTTGTACGGTTGAACCTGTATAAGTACTCATACTGCTTTCAGTTATGGTTGTTAAGTGCCCTTGCTGGTTTCAGTTAAGGTTGTTAAGTACTCATGCTGCTTTTATAGTCTGTCGTGTTTCTCCAATCCTGTCTTCCTCCAGCCACCAAAACCAAACCAGTGCCGGTGGGGCCGCCTGCTTCCACCTCCCACGGCTGGCTGCGCCTCAGCGCACGCATCGCCGCCCTACCGTCTCCTAAATCATTAACGCCGACCTACGAGGCCTTGCCGTCGTCCTTCGCGTGATTTGCTACGCTCGCTGCGGTGCCGCCCTCTCGCGTTGTCAACATGGTCAACAAACAAGAGGAATCGACAGAGGACTGTACATGGAGAGGATGATAGTAGGGGCCCATCATGTCCATGGCCGGACGCAAGGAAGTTCCTCATTTTTTGTTATATATAGTCCATTGTCAGCGTATGGAAAAGGAAAATGCTTCTTGTTAGTGGTTTCCTGAGATCTAGGAGCCACGACATTGTCAGGTATATAGTCAATAGTCAAGAGAACAACACAAGATCGGGTGAAACCTGGGACGTAGCTGCTCGAGCAATATTTTTTTTTCTTATTGTTGAGACGGAGCAGGGTTTCAACAGGGCTGTGGCCCGTCTAGCCCAGGCTTATATTTTATGTTCATCACATGACCAGCCCAGCTATTTTTTGTGAAAATGAGCTCAGTTTATTTTTTCTGAAGAATAACCAATCCAGGCCTACTTATTTTTCTACGCCCTGATGGGCTGCAACTCTTTCAAGATGCCTGCATATCTTGAAAGTAATATGAAATGGGCTGTAAATATAAAAACAGATTACAAATTGGAAATTACTTTATAATTTCTGAATTTTTTCACATTTTCAGATTCCAATTTCACTAGGCTTT
The DNA here is from genome assembly GCF_003073215.2 of Triticum urartu. NCBI lineage: Eukaryota > Viridiplantae > Streptophyta > Magnoliopsida > Poales > Poaceae > Triticum > Triticum urartu. The sequence continues at coordinate 9,205 of NW_024120613.1, forward strand.
AACCTAATTTAAATATATCTTCAAAGTACTTTAAATCTGGCTCGACATTTCGATATTAAAAATAGTTTGGAACCCACAAAAATATGCGAAATTTCATTTAAATTTTTAACCCTGGCCCTGGCCAACAAAAAACGGGCTAAAATAAATTGCATAAGAAGTTGTAATGAGCTATATATAAATTATTAAAAAAATAGGGAATGGTCTGACTTGTGAGCCTATTAAGTTGACGCGTATGCAAGATTTTTTTTACTTATTCTGTACAACAACGACCGATTCTAGCAGACGTAACCATTGGATGTCAATCCAATGGCCGTCGTGTTTCTTCAATCTCTGATCTTCTTGCTCGAGCCGCCAAATCCAGTTCCGGAGGGACCGCCTGCTCCTGCCTCCCGTGGCCGGCTGTGCTGCCGCACATGCCTCACCACCCCTACTACTCCCACCACTGGCCAGGCCATCCATCTAATCACCCACATCCTCAACTGATGTGGCTTTGCCACCTCCAGGACATTCCCTTCCTGGGTCTCGCCGTCATCCATCGCGCTGGTGTTCTTGGCACGGCGTGGTCAACATTGTCTACAAACAACAACATCGGAATAGGGATGTACATGGAGAGGCTGACAGTTGGGACCCACATGGTCCATGGCCGCACGCAAGCAAGTACCTCCTTATTACGCCAAAATGAATGAATACTACCGCTGACAGCTCGGACCCACCAGCTATATATTCGCACGCAAGAAAGTGCCTCCTTATTATGCACAAAAAATGAATACTGCCCCTGCTAGCTCAGGCCCACCATAGTGGGAGGCTGACTTGTGGGCCTACTAAGTTGACGCAGACGGAGCGCTTTGTCAACTTAGTCAATATGAACGATTCTAGCTCCAGTGATCGTACAATGTCAATCCAATGGCCGTAGTGCTTCTTCAACCTCTGGTCTTCTTGCTCCAGCCGCCCAAACAAGCGTCGGCCGTGCCGCATGCTCCTGCCTCCCGTGTCCGACTGTGCTGCCACCGCTGGCCATGTCATCCCTCTATACTCACCCACACCTCCTGTTATTCTCCAGCGACAGCAGCCTCACACCGCAGCCGAAGCAGTCAACCCACGTACTCCCCTCCGCATGGGCATCCACTAACGTGTCTTCCCCGTCTCCATGTCGTCCCCGTCCTAGGCCTCACCGTCGTCCACCGCCCCGGTGCTCTCGGCTCGGCGTGGTCAATGTGGTCAACGAACGACTCCCAGCGGAAGAGTACTGTACATGGAGAGGCTAACAAATGGGTCCACGATCGCAGCAAGGAAGTGCCTCCTTATTATGCGCAAAATAATTATTCCTCCACCTGACAGCAGGGACCCACTAGACGGGCCACCATATTTTGCAAAAAAATGTTTCCCCCCTGACTGCTGGGACCCACCAGCTGCATCTTCGCAAGCAAGGAAGTGCGTCCATATTACGGGCAAAAAATGATTCGCCCCCTGACTGCTGGGACCCACCGGCTACATCTTCACACGCAAGGAAGTGCCCGATAGTCGGGACCCACCTGGTCGAAGCGTACGTAGCGTTGTCATTCTGGTCAGTAACGTGTACGTACATACGATCGGTCTATCTGCAGGCTGCAGCGATGGACCATTGCCGAGTAAGGCAGGGCACGTGTCGTAGTAGAGGCGCGCATGAAGCATGTACATGTATGTACAACGGCCAGGGTGCAAGAAAGTAAATACGGCCACGTACATACATGCGGGCGGGGTCTCGAATGCCTACTCGCGCATATGTACGGTCAGGGCTCGTGTACATGGCTGGGTCGGAACGGAGAAACTGCATCGTCGCCGTGTTCATGGGGAGGCAACGGAATGCGTCGTGTTCATCGGGAGGTAACGGAACGCGTGCTGTTCATCGGGAGCCAACTGTCTTGATGGAACAGCCGATGGAAACGAGGCCTGGCGTACTGCAGAACGGGGGAAACGACCTTGTGTTCGACCGGCCATGGTCGAAACGGGAACTGTTCAATGGGAGGGGTCAGGCGTACCGTAAAATGGAGGAAACAGACCTGCTACGATCGAAACGGGGTCCTATTGATCAGGAGGGGTGTGGCATACCGCAAAATGGAGGAAACGGACTTGTTTTGGAGCGCTATGGTCAAAACGGGGGTCATGTTCATCGGGAGGGGTGTGCAGTACCACAAAATGGGACTCCACGGGATACTGTTCATCTCCACCGTCGACCTCCTCCAGCCTCCACGGGCTACTGTTCATCCACGGTCGACCTCCTCCAGCCTCCACCTGCGACTGTTCATCCATGGGCTCCTGTTCATCCAGCCTTCACCGCACGCTCCTCCTCCGACTACTGTTCAACCAGCCCTCTCCACGAGGTCCTGTTCAACCACCCCTCCACGGGATACTGTTCATCCAGCCCTCCACCGGCTACTGTTCAACCAGCCCTCCACGGGGTCCTGTTCATCCACCCCTCCACCGGCTCGATCGATTGGGGTCATGTTCATCCAGCGGCAACACCACGGGTTCCTGTTCATCCAACCCCCCACCAGGAACTGTTCATCCAAACCCCCAACAACGCTCGCTGTTCATCAAGAGGCAGTAGATTCGATCAGCTTTAGTTAGCAGCAGTAGCGAAGTTAATAGCCATCAATCGATCGCTCGGGTTCAATAACGCGTAGCCTGTAGTGCAATCGCTCGGGTTCAGTAGGCGAACGCCTAACTCGGGTTCAGTTAGAGCCCACCGCCTTGCACCCACATGCGTACGTGTACGAGAGAAATGCGCATCGCTCGGCCCCTGACCACCCACCGAAACCGGGAACTTCCTGATATTTTCCGCGCCCTCGCTTCTACCACGGTTTTTCCCATCATGGACGGCCCAAAGAATGTCATGTAGTTGCATCTTCGGCCCGGGACGAAAAGTCCATTTTCTGTCATGATTTTTTGTCATAGAAGTAGGAGCCCACCACATCTATGATGATACCGGGTTTTGTCACAATTATCGTCATAGAAGTGACATAAGCATGACAAAAAAAATTCGTTCGGCCCAAGATGTCACGGATGTGTCTTTTTTTGTAGAGTTGGTTTTGGAGTATTGATGACAAACCTGGTTGAGGGACTAATGTGTTTGTGAGAATTGGAGGATAACACAGGTAGTAGTCCCATATTGATTCGGTTTACCTACCAGAGATGACCCCTAAAAATTTCTGAAGATATTGAAGACAATGGTGGCTTGTGAAGATATTCATACTGAAGATTATGACATGAGAAGACATTCACGTGAAGACTACGGAGTGCGAAGACATAGTTTTTTTGTAGTTTCCTTTTCTTCTTTGTTGAGTCATAGGAACCACCGTACTATTAAGTGGGGTCCAAGTGAACAAAGTCAGAGTGACTGAAGTGATGCTCAACCAAAATCCTATGTCTTCGAGGGAAAACAATGAGAGCAAATCTTATCCAGAGTTGGATGAGTCAGCTTTACTTGTAGCCTAAGTCAAGCCGCCGCGTGTGTTTGAAATCCGACCGTTGGACACGCACTACACCACAACACTTGATTGGGGGCAGTTAACTGCCGGGAGAAATACCATATAAAGGCAAACAAACTGCCGGAGATCATTTAACCGTCGGCACAAGTCCTTCCAGGCTGAAAAAACTGCCAGTAGAAATTGAGCAACAAGGACATATTTACTGTCGGTGTTCATATCCACCATTTAAGTCATTTTATCTGCCGGGAGAACTCAGTCTGGGCCCATTGTCTGCCGGGAACTGTTCATGGCGCGAAAATGAAATAATTAGGCCCAACAGCGTGCTACCACGAAAGCGCGTGCCAGAAAGCCCAAAATGCCTTTTGCTCCGACCCTACTACCGCCATCCCGACCAGATCTAGCCCAAATACCTTGTGCTTTGACCCTAGCCGCCACCGACCGCCCTCCGCCGCCCCGCCCCAGCATCCCTCAACTACCCATCGCACCAACCTCCTCCACTGCTGACGACCACCGCTGCCAACGCGCAACCTCCTCCGCCGCCGTCAAGTACCATCGTGCGCAGATCTGATCCGCCCTCCGCCACATCCCTAGCACCGCCCAAATGTTGTCGCTCCCGCCATGCTTTCTCCCTGGGCTGCAAAATCTCCTTGCACCTCTCCCGAATTGCCGAGATGGGCGTGCAGCGAGATAGGTTTGGCGCCGTCGGCCCCTCCTGGTCGTCCTCCTCCTGTGCATGCTCCTCCGCCCCTGGTCACGTCATGCTCTCCAGCTCGTCGTCCGTCATCCGTACTACCCCAGTTCGTGCTCCTCCGGCCTCCCCTTCTTGTACTTCGAGTCTGAGGTATGGTCCCTGGTGCTTCCTGTTCCATTGTATTTCTTTCTGTTCTTTTCTGTTAACGTAGCAATGACCCTTGACATACTTGTGAGAAACTTGTGCTTACATTTACTTATGTGTGTGCCTTGCAGAATCATAAGTTAATAGATGTTGGTGTCTCAGAATGACAGGTAATACCATTTAAAAATTTCAATGATTAATGACACCACATGGTCGAGCACATGTGCCAAATCTTCTTCCTCTGCTTTGAAGAAAATGGTAGATCACTCAGATGGAAGAATGTATCTGGAATGTCAGCCTTAGCCAGTGCAGACCGCTCTAGCAACAGTTGCCGCTTTGTTTTACTTGTAAATATCTATTACAAAGTGCTATTTTCAGTTGTAAACATTCAGCCTATATGACTATGTACTGCATGTTTTACTAATAATTGCTGCTTGGTATCTTGTCTGACATGAAACATATGGTCATTTTAGTAATATCAACATCAAAGTAGAAATTAGGTTGGGCAGCGAAGTCTTCTGTTCATTTTTAGGTTCTAGCCAACAACATAGTTCTTTTGTTGTTTTGGCCATGTTTGGGTTCCTTTTGCATTTGCTTCGCTTTTAATGCTTGATTTGTCTGCTACAGGAGATAGGAGACACTACAGGTTGGCTGCGTCCTGGTGCTGCTTTTGCCTAATATGGATTCAATTAATTGAGGTATGCTCCAGATATAGTCATATAGATATGATTTTTTTTATTTCGGGCAGAAAGCTAGCTAGGAGTAAGCTAAGATATTAGTAAGTGCTTTCTTGCACCTGCGGTTGTTTTCTTATTCAACTTTGCTATAAATAAATACATGTTTGATCATTTTGGGTACAGAGCTAGCTAGAAATAAACAAGTGCTTCCTTCATGTGGATGTTTGGTTCTTATTACAGTTTTTCCTTACATATATCGATTTCATATGTAAAAATTCTTTCGAGAAAAATAAGGCCAATGTTTAGGTGTCAAAGTAATGATATACAGAGGAGATTAGAGGGTCTTCCTCCGCTTTGAGCAATACCATCTTAGGTACATGCAAAAGTATATACTTTGTTGCACATATCAGATGTCCTCACATACATGGACTGAACCTTGTTTTTGTCGAGAACCTCACTGCCGAGAAAAAAGTCTTTAGCTTTCCATGCGAGCTAAGAAGCATATGAAAAGGAAGCACCTGTATATGTATGTAGTTCTGTTCATTTTTAACATCCCACTATACAGGTAATTATAGTTTGTAGATTGTATGCTATACTAACGTGCCTTTAGTCTGTCCTGGAAGAAAGGTTTTGATGTTGTTTGATGTATGTCGTTTATGATCCCTTGAACGTACACAAATTTTTTCTCATCTAATAGCTAAGAAATAAGATGCATGAGAACTATGGCTTATGTAATGTGCAGAGGTACATCGAGTTGCAATTGTGTTTTAAAAATTACTTTACTTTTGTAGCTCCTCCTTAGTTGCATCTGATTGTTACATTACAGTCAGTTGTAGGAGTTGCATACTTTGTTTTGAATAATCGGCCGTGATGTAATACCCCATCAGATGAAAGCATACAAGAAGTGAGTGAATCACCGAGAGGTGCTTCTTTCCTTTCTGCTCATATCTAATTATTAATAGGATTATGAAAACTATATAAGAAGATTCATAGGAAGCATCGTTAGAAAGTTCACCATTTAATTGGAAATCCAGCAAATCAGATCCAGTTTAGATATATTTGTGTTTTTACTTTTTTTTAAGTTAATAATGAGCCAGTTATGGTCACATGGTCAACTTGATTTGGATAAAGGGAGAAACATTAATGAAGAATCTGGGAAGGTGCCTTGTGTAGGCGGAGAACATGTTCTTAGAAGGGTACATTTAAATCTTGTTCATTGCCAAATCAATGGATATCACTGCTAAGATTTTGCACACCTTATAGTAAATTTTCAATGTCAACAGGCTAGCATGTTATCCAACCGTGAATCTCGTACAATACAACTTCCTCTTGATACTAAAGTTGTCAATGATATATGTATCTTGCCTGGCGGCTCCGCTCTTTTTGCATCACAGGGCAAAAGGCTATCACTTTTTAGGGTTGTCTTGAACGTAGAGATGGTGGTTCCTTATATTTTACTATTCATTAAAAGAAACACATATCCTTGTTTTTCATTTGATTCGTCCATCAACTAGCATCATGCTTCCAGATTTCTTCATGGTCTTGCATGATCTATCTTTCATAATTATATACACATTATGCATGAACCTGTGTTGTTTGTGCGGAAGGAAATATCTCTCGTAACGTTTATACATAGTTTGAATTGTAATGGAAAGTATCAATACTTGTGAATTCATACTCAAGTGTAATAAGATTGGTATAGATACACATGGGAAGTTTGAAAACATGTCTGCTGCAATATGTAGTTGTAAGCTACTTTCTTTGAAAAAGTCACTATGGTTTGCTTTTTTGTTTGCAAAATGATTATTATGAAAGTATGTATTTGCTGTCTGAGCCTATGTCCATTTTTATGTGCTACAATATATCTCATTAACCAAAGTTATTAGCTCATAGCAGTTGTACTATCTTATCTATTCAGGTTGGCATCGTCACTGCAAGATGTTTCTACATGATAGTAGTTGTACCAGTCAACTTGGATGTCTACGTAATGGTTCTTTCTACAGTAATACCTTCAAAGCATTGCAAGCCCATGCCTCTTCTGCTGGAGACATGTGGCCATCTTCGAATAATACAATATCACAGGATGGTTGCAACCATGTGCTGAGCTTAAGCCATGTGTGTACCATAGTTTGAAGACTTGAAATCTTATCGACTTATGTAAAGTTTGTTTACCGCTGTAGCTGGTTGCTACTGAACGCATGTATGGATGTTGAAGTATTGCTTCTTTCAGTCTAAAAATATTTGTGAAGTTCAAGGTTTTGAATGAGGCCTATATGTAACTTCGATTGAAACTATATGTATAAGTTGTGATTTGTTTTGATTGCCTGACGCAGTGTGGATATTAAATTAGAGATATGTATACTAGTTTGCTAGTGAAAACAACATGATGGCATACTAACTGCCGGGAAGACTAGTTTGTGCCGGCAGTTTCACTGCCAGCAATTATAGATCCCGTGCTATGACCAGTCTGCCAGGACAAAATGATCTGTCGGGAGATATATAGGTCGGGGCAGAGAAATTGCCAGGAATAGTTTATCTGCCGGGACAAGTAATCCCCGACAACCGTTCTAGTGGCGGTTCTATCTACCGGGAGAAACACTCTCCCGGTAGTTTGTCTGCCCTCTTAATGGCTTTCTCCCGGCAGATTACGTGCCTTTGCATTAGTGTTGTGGTGTAGTGACGTGTCAGTTCCTTAGTTGGCCAAGATCATTTCGGACAAATCAGGTCGGGTTGCCTCCTGGCTATAAATAGCCCACCCCCTACACCATAAAATTGGTGGCTGCTCAGAGTTAGTGCACGGCTTTTATCGTTTGAGAGCATGCATTTGAGAGAGAGATCCTTGCGAGGACAAAGCCCAAAACACCTAGAGCGCAAGAGTGTTAGGCATCACTGAAGTCTTTCTGTTCGTGTGACCTGAAGACTTATTACACTTGAGGACTGTGAATCCTCCAGCCAGTTAGGCGTCGCGTTCTGAGCATCCAAGAGCCATTGTGGATCACTAGTGAACGAAGTCTGTGAAGGTTTGGAAGTATACCTTGAAGACTTACCAGAGTGATTGGGCGAGGACTGGGTGTCCTTAGCTCAAGGGGAATAAGGTGAAATCACGGTCTTCTGAGTTAAATCTCAGCCTCCCAAACTAGACGTACAGTTGTCACAGCAACTAAAACTGGTCTATCAAATCCTTGTCTTCACCAAGCAACTGGTTCTATCCCCCACTTCCCTTTACTTTACAGTTTGTCTTCGTGAAGTCATTGCTTGCTTATATGATCTGATTGTCTTCACCGTGTGAAGACTATTTATTGTTTGGCTTCATACTGTCTTCCATCCTGATCCATACTACCTAGTTGCTGATAGTCTTCGTGCTTTCACTTCATTGCTTACTTGACTATGGCTTGTCTAGTGTAGTCTACCTTCCACTGCATATCAATAGGTTCATTTCTACTATTTGTCTTCAAAGCCCTCGTGTTTTGAAGACTTCCATAAAAATCGCCTATTCACCCTCTCTAGTCGATAACTAGCACTTTCAATTGGTATCAGAGCAAGGTGCTCCCTTGTTCTGTGTGATTCGGTTTAACCACCTGGAGTTTTAGCTATGTCGACTGCAGGGATAATTAGGGTCTTCGCTGCGTGCCCTGTCTTCGATGGCACTGATTAACCCTACTAGAAGAATAAGATGCGCATGCATCTTGAAGCCATTGACGTCGACCTCTGGTATGTCGTCAAGAATGGCGTTCCCAAGGTCGGTGAAGGTGTCACCGGTGCTGATGTCAAGAGGTTCATTCAACTGGATTCGACTGCCAAGAACATCATCTGTGGTCATCTGACCAAAGGACAGTACGGCCGAGTGAGTGCTCTGGAAACTGCGAAGCTAGTCTGGGACTGGCTCTCCAAGGTCAACGAAGGCGTCTCAACTCAGAGAGATTCAAGAATTGATGTTCTTCGCAACCTCTTCAACCGCTTCAAGAGAAACGACAATGAGAATGTCCAGCTCACATTTGATCGCCTCACTAATATCACAAATGAGCTTCGCGCACTTGGCGCCACTGAGATCACCCAACACGAAATCGTCAAGAAGCTCCTGAGATCACTTGACACCTCATTCAACACCCTGGCCCTGATGATTCAAGAACGTCCTGACTTCAAATATCTCGATCTGTCTGACATAATCGAGAGGCTCACTGTAACACCCACGATGCAGCTATATCTCCCATGTGTCGGGGCACGACTTAGAGGCATAACCGTATGGTAGGCATGTCGCAAGAGGGGTAATCTTTACACATCCCATGTACTGAATAAGAAAGGGATAAAGAGTCGGCTTAAAATCGCCACTTCACACAATACATAAAGCCATACATCATCCAGAATACAAACAAAGGTCTGACTACGGAACCAAAATAAAGAAAGACAACCCCAAATACTAGATCCCCGATCGCCCCAACTGGGCTCCTCTACTGATCAACAGGAAACGAAACACTACAACAATCAAGATGTTCATCGAGATCCCACTTGAGCTCGGTTGTGTCACCTTCACTGGTATCATCAGCCCCTGCAACTGTTTGGAAGTATCTGTGAGTCACGAGGACTCAGCAATCTCACACCCGTGAGATCAAGACTATTTAAGCTTATGGGTAGAGAAAGGTTATGAGGTGGAGCTGCAGCAAGCAGTAAGCATATATGGTGGCTAACATATGCAAATAAGAGCGAGAAGAGAAGCAATGCAATGGTCGTGGACTAGAAGTGATCCTAAAACTACTTACGCACAAACATAACTCCAAAACCGTGTTCACTCCCCGGACTCCTATGAAAATAGACCATCACGACTACACACGCGGTTGATTCATTTTAATTAAGTTAAGTGTCAAGTTTTCTACAACCGAATATTAACAAATTTCCATCTACCCATAACCGTGGGCATGGCTTTCGAAAGTTCAAAACCCTGTAGGGGTGTCCCAACTTAGCCCATCACACGCTCTCACGGTCAACAAAGGATATTCCTTCTAGCGGGAAGACCCAATCAGTCTCGGAATCCCGGTTACAAGACATTTCGACGATGGTAAAACAAGACCAGCAAAGCCGCCCGATGTGCCGACATCCTGATAGGAGATGCACATATCTCGTTCTCAGGGCAACACCGGATTGTCCAAGATTCCGGTAGACTAGCCCAGAGTTTCCCCTGGTGGCCACCGGCGGCTGACAGGTTCGGACCAACACTTAGACAAGCACTGGCCCGGGGGGTTAAAATAAAGATGATCCTTGAGTCTGCAGAACTCAAGGGAAAAAGGCTTAGGTGGCAAATGGTAAAACCGAGGTTGGGCCTTGTTGGAGGAGTTTTATTCAAAGTGAACTGTCAAGGGGTTCCCATAACACCCAACCGTGTAAGGGACACAAAATCAAGGAACATAACACCGGTATGACGGAAACTAGGGCGGCAAGAGTGGAACAAAACACCAGGCATAAGGCCGAGTCTTCCACCCTTTACCTAGTATATAAGTGCATTAAAATAAACAAGATATAATAATGATATCCCACCAAAATCGATGTTCCAACATGAAACAAACTCCATCTTCACCTACAACTAGCAACACTATAAGAGGGGCTGAGCAAAAGCGGTAACATAGCCAAACAACAGTTTGCTAGGAAAGGTGGGTTAGAGGCTTGACATGGCAATATGGGAGGCATGATATAGCAAGTGGTAGGTATCGCTGCATGGCAAAAGAGCGAACAACTAGCAAGCAAAGATAGAACTGATTTCGAGGGTATGGTCATCTTGCCTGCAA
>NW_024120614.1:0-9502 GCF_003073215.2 Triticum urartu
GGCTGGTGCGCCCCCCCTTGGGCCCCCCATGCGCCTAGGGTTGGGAACCCTAGGGGAGGGGGCGCCTCCACTTGCCTTGGGGGCTACTCCACCCCCTTGGCCGCCGCCCCCATCTCCTAGGGCTGGCGCACCCTCCTAGGGGGCCTATATAAAGGGGGGGGGAGGGAGGGCAGCCGCACCTGAAGTCTTGGCGCCTCCCTCTCCCCTGCTACGCCTCTCCCTCTCGCAGAAAAACGGCGAAGCCCTGCTGCGGTGACTGCTGCATCCACCACCACGCCGTCGTGCTGCTGGATCTTCATCAACCTCTCCTCCCCCCTTGCTGGATCAAGAAGGAGGAGACGTCACGCTGATCGTACGTGTGTTGAATGCGGAGGTGCTGTCCGTTCGGCGCTAGGATCTCCGGTGATTTGGATCACAACGAGTACGACTCCTCATCCCCATTCTTTGAACGCTTCCGCTCGCGATCTACAAAGGTATGTAGATGCATCCGATCACTCGTTGCTAGATGAACTCATAGATGGATCTTGGTGAAAAAGTAGGAATTTTTTTTGTTTTCTGCAACGTTCCCCAACAGAAGAAAATTGTCTCCTTTGAGTGCGAGTATCTCCCAGATTTTTTTAACAATTGTGGGATTATTGGCCAGACAGAAAGGGCCTGCCCATCTAGAACTAGTGGAGGAAGTGATCATCCGTTTGTTCCTTGGTTGTGCGCAATCATGTACAGTGTAAGTTCGAGTGAGGAACGAAGTAGAAGCTCAAGTGACTGGGGGGACTTCTGGACCACATATAGTGCAGGCAGAAAAGGAAGTAAACAAGCCATCATGGAGAAAGAGCCTACCAGCGGGTATGAACGAAGACAAATCAAGAAAAAGAGGAGAAGAGAAAGAAGTCACCAGCCCCCTAAAGAAAGCTCAGGATGATATGCATGGAGTTGTGTAAGGAAGGGAGTTGGTGTTCGATGAAAACAAGCAGTCAGGGAAGACTATGGATAAAAATTTGGAGCCTAGTCCATTTAAACAGATCGTACACCCTGCGGACCCCGGTGTGGGGACATAGGAAATGGAAATGCCAAAAGTTAACACAACTTTAACGAAGATTACCCTAGGGGAAAAGGAGAGGGGCCAAAGGAGAGAAGATGAACATAACAAGGAAAGAGTTAAGGGAATCAGCTCAGGTACAAATCAGAAGCTTGGTACTTTTAAGCGACGTGAAAGAAATAAGGAGAAGCAACAACAAAATCAGTCCCTTGAGACTGTACTAAAGAAGAGAAACACAAATATTATGGAGCTAGACTTTGAGGTAGACATATTAAAGAGAGCTAGAATGGAAGTTGATGGTGAGGTTGCTGCGCAAGGGGAAAAAGAAGGAAACACAAGATTGAATGCAGAAAATGCTGGGCTGCAGGGACAGCCCGGCGAATCAAAATGAAAGTAGTAGCTTGGAACTTTCAGGGACTGGGGAATAGCCCGGCAGTTCGGGGGCTTCTGTATCTTCAGAAGCGGGAGGACGCCGACATCCTCTTCTTGTCGGAAACCAAGATGGGTGATAGGAGAATGGAGAAATTCAAGTGGATGTTAGGAATGAGTAATATGGCCGTAAGATCCTATGAAGGAAAAACTGGAGGTCTGGCTCTACTTGGAAGAAAGAGATAAGTTTGGAGTTGCATAACTACTCAAAATATCATATTGATGTGGAAGTAATAGAAAAGGATGGTTTCAAATGGTGTTTCATAGGCATTTATGGGGAACCATCTAGTGATACAAGGAAAGTAACTTGGAGGCTCACGCGCATACTTAAGCAACAATTGAACCTTCCTTGGTTATGTGCATAGGTGATTTTAATGACATATTGTTTAATCACGAGAGAAAAAGGAGGACCAACGAGAGCACAAAGTCAAATGGAGGGATCCAGATTGGCTCTTGTTGATTGTGGCCTTAAGTATTTGGGTTATGTAGGGGATAAGTACACCTGGCGCAACCAGAGCTGGGAGGATGGCCAATACATCAAGAAAAGGCTAGATAGAGTGGTTGGCTCGAGAAGCTAGTGTGCAAGGTTCCCACATTGTAAAGTGGTGAATGGTGACCCGCGCCATTCAGATCACAGGCCAGTGACTATCCATATAAAAGGTGTTGTTGGGGCACAAAAATTCAGAAGAAGGGCACACAACTTCATGTTTGACGCAAGATGGTTGCATCAGGAAGATTGTGAAACCATTGTAAACAATGCATGGTCCACAACAAAGCTGAGAAGGGAGACTACTATTCAAGGTATGGCGAGCAGGGTTGCAGGGGACTTGAAAAACTAGGGCGTCAATGTGTTGGGAGATCTTCAAAAAAGAATAAAAAATTCTAAAGAAAGAGTTGGAGGAGGTAAGAAGAGGTGACATTAATCAAGACCAAGTATCAAGAGAGCACTTTCTCAAAGAGAAATTGGATCGACTTGAACACCAACATGACACTCATTGGAGACAATGTGCCCATGTCAAATGGCTACAAGACGGGGATATAATAGATCTTTATTTCATGCTTTTACCTCAGAAAGGAAAAGGAGAAACACCATCCAAAAATTACTAAGAGATGATGGAAGCTGGGCTGAAGGGGAAGACTCACTCAAGGAACACATTACAAACTATTTTTTGAACATCTCCTCCTCCAAGATTATATGGAGCAACATTGAGGAAATTATGCAGGGTGTAGATCTGAAGGTGACAGAGCATATGAACAGTGTATTGTGTGCTGAGTACACAGAAGAAGAAGTTACAACAACACTAAATTGCATTGGTGACCTTAAGGCACCGTGTCCCGATGGAATGCCTTCTATCTTTTTCAAAAAGTTTTGGCAAAATGTTGGAGAACAAGTGGTCAAGGAAGCACTCAATATTCTGAGAGGGGGAGACATGCCAGAGGGTTGGAATGACACACTCATAGTTCTAATCCCAAAGAACAAAATCCAACAAAGATGAATGATCTCAGACCAATAAGCCTATGTAATGTGGTATACAAGCTGGTCTCAAAGGTAATTACTAATAGGCTTAAAGTAATTCTCCCCAACATTATCTCCCCTAACCAGAGTGCCTTCGTGCTTGGCGCCTTATATCTGACAATTCACTGCTGGCATATGAGCTAACACACTTCTTGCAGAGAAAAAGAGAGTGCTCGGTGGGTTATGCAACAATAAAACTAGACATGAGCAAGGCATATGACCACATCGAGTGTCCCTTTCCAAGCCATCATGGAGAAAGAGCCTACCAGCGGGTATGAACGAAGACAAATCAGGAAAAAGAGGTTAAGAGAAAGAAGTCACCAGCCCCCTAAAGAAAGCTCAGGATGATATGCATGGAGTTGTGTAAGGAAGGGAGTTGGTGTTCGATGAAAACAAGCAGTCAGGGAAGACTATGGATAAAAATTTGGAGCCTAGTCCATTTAAACAGATCGTACACCCTGCGGACCCCGGTGTGGGGACATAGGAAATGGAAATGCCAAAAGTTAACACAACTTTAACGAAGATTACCCTAGGGGAAAAGGAGAGGGGCCAAAGGAGAGAAGATGAACATAACAAGGAAAGAGTTAAGGGAATCAGCTCAGGTACAAATCAGAAGCTTGGTACTTTTAAGCGACGTGAAAGAAATAAGGAGAAGCAACAACAAAATCAGTCCCTTGAGACTGTACTAAAGAAGAGAAACACAAATATTATGGAGCTAGACTTTGAGGTAGACATATTAAAGAGAGCTAGAATGGAAGTTGATGGTGAGGTTGCTGCGCAAGGGGAAAAAGAAGGAAACACAAGATTGAATGCAGAAAATGCTGGGCTGCAGGGACAGCCCGGCGAATCAAAATGAAAGTAGTAGCTTGGAACTTTCAGGGACTGGGGAATAGCCCGGCAGTTCGGGGGCTTCTGTATCTTCAGAAGCGGGAGGACGCCGACATCCTCTTCTTGTCGGAAACCAAGATGGGTGATAGGAGAATGGAGAAATTCAAGTGGATGTTAGGAATGAGTAATATGGCCGTAAGATCCTATGAAGGAAAAACTGGAGGTCTGGCTCTACTTGGAAGAAAGAGATAAGTTTGGAGTTGCATAACTACTCAAAATATCATATTGATGTGGAAGTAATAGAAAAGGATGGTTTCAAATGGTGTTTCATAGGCATTTATGGGGAACCATCTAGTGATACAAGGAAAGTAACTTGGCGGCTCACGCGCATACTTAAGCAACAATTGAACCTTCCTTGGTTATGTGCATAGGTGATTTTAATGACATATTGTTTAATCACGAGAGAAAAAGGAGGACCAACGAGAGCACAAAGTCAAATGGAGGGATCCAGATTGGCTCTTGTTGATTGTGGCCTTAAGTATTTGGGTTATGTAGGGGATAAGTACACCTGGCGCAACCAGAGCTGGGAGGATGGCCAATACATCAAGAAAAGGCTAGATAGAGTGGTTGGCTCGAGAAGCTAGTGTGCAAGGTTCCCACATTGTAAAGTGGTGAATGGTGACCCGCGCCATTCAGATCACAGGCCAGTGACTATCCATATAAAAGGTGTTGTTGGGGCACAAAAATTCAGAAGAAGGGCACACAACTTCATGTTTGACGCAAGATGGTTGCATCAGGAAGATTGTGAAACCATTGTAAACAATGCATGGTCCACAACAAAGCTGAGAAGGGAGACTACTATTCAAGGTATGGCGAGCAGGGTTGCAGGGGACTTGAAAAACTAGGGCGTCAATGTGTTGGGAGATCTTCAAAAAAGAATAAAAAATTCTAAAGAAAGAGTTGGAGGAGGTAAGAAGAGGTGACATTAATCAAGACCAAGTATCAAGAGAGCACTTTCTCAAAGAGAAATTGGATCGACTTGAACACCAACATGACACTCATTGGAGACAATGTGCCCATGTCAAATGGCTACAAGACGGGGATATAATAGATCTTTATTTCATGCTTTTACCTCAGAAAGGAAAAGGAGAAACACCATCCAAAAATTACTAAGAGATGATGGAAGCTGGGCTGAAGGGGAAGACTCACTCAAGGAACACATTACAAACTATTTTTTGAACATCTCCTCCTCCAAGATTATATGGAGCAACATTGAGGAAATTATGCAGGGTGTAGATCTGAAGGTGACAGAGCATATGAACAGTGTATTGTGTGCTGAGTACACAGAAGAAGAAGTTACAACAACACTAAATTGCATTGGTGACCTTAAGGCACCGTGTCCCGATGGAATGCCTTCTATCTTTTTCAAAAAGTTTTGGCAAAATGTTGGAGAACAAGTGGTCAAGGAAGCACTCAATATTCTGAGAGGGGGAGACATGCCAGAGGGTTGGAATGACACACTCATAGTTCTAATCCCAAAGAACAAAATCCAACAAAGATGAATGATCTCAGACCAATAAGCCTATGTAATGTGGTATACAAGCTGGTCTCAAAGGTAATTACTAATAGGCTTAAAGTAATTCTCCCCAACATTATCTCCCCTAACCAGAGTGCCTTCGTGCTTGGCGCCTTATATCTGACAATTCACTGCTGGCATATGAGCTAACACACTTCTTGCAGAGAAAAAGAGAGTGCTCGGTGGGTTATGCAACAATAAAACTAGACATGAGCAAGGCATATGACCACATCGAGTGTCCCTTTCTAAAGGAGATGATGCATAAACTGGGCTTTGACGGAGGGTGGATCAACTTGGTCAAATACCAAATCAAAGTAAATGGGGTTGTTACTGAAACAATCACACCTCACAGAGGGCTTCAACAGGGCGACCCACTCTCCCATACATGTTTCTACTTTGTGCGGAAGGATTATCAGCCATGCTGCATAATGCTGAAATGGGAGGGTCAATTAGAGGGATCAAAATATGCAGAAGAGCTCCTAGTGTAAGTCACCTTCTTTTTCTAGATGATTCTTTGCTACTAATGGAGGCTAATGCAAGCAGTGCTCAAGAAGTAGAATGCATAATTAACATATATGGGAGCTGCTCGGGATAAATAATAAACAAGGACAAGTCATCCATTTTGTTTAGCAAAAATACAAGGCCTTGGCAGAAGGAAGAAATGAAGAGTAGTCTGAACATTAGTCGGAAGGCCTCTCTTCAAAATACTTAGGACTTCCAACATATGTTGGCAAAGCAAAAGCAAAGATGTTCGAATACGTGAGGGAAAAATTATGGAAGGGGATTCAAGGTTGGAAGGAGAAATTACTTTCAAAGACAGGGAAGGAAATACTAATAAAGGCTGTAGCACAAGCTATTCCTGTTTACACCATGGCGTGCTTTGATCTCACCAAAGGCCTATGTGAAGAGCTGAGCACCATGATTAATAGGTATTGGTGGAGCTAGATGGACAAGGAAAATAAAGTGCATTGGGTCAGTTCGAAGAGACTAACCAGGTCAAAAAGAAGTGGAGGCATGGGGTTTAGGGATTTACACGCGTTCAATCTGGCCATGCTAGCAAAGCAAGCATGGAGGCTGCTCCCAAATCCCACCTCATTATGTGCTCAGGTGCTTTCAGCAAGATACTACCCAGAACGTTCAATTGTACAAGCAAGTCCAAGAAGTGGCATCTCTTATGTATGGTGAAGCATTCTAAAAGGCGTTGAACTGCCGAAGAAGGAGATCATATGAAGAGTAGGGAGCGGCAAGGATATTAACATATGGTCTGACCCACGGATCACGAGAGGCAGCACCAGAAAGGTCATCACCCAAAAGGGTAATAACTTGATAACTAAAGTCAGTGAGCTAATTAACCCAATCACGAACAAGTGGGACGAAGAACTAGTGAAGCAGACATTTATTCCGGAAGATACAAGAATTATCCTTCAGATCCCAGTCCAAGACCATATTGAGGACTTCATGGCATGGCACTATGATAAAAAAGGTATATTTTCAGTTAAATCTGCATATAAAGTTGCAATTGATTTGCAGCTTGGGAATCTAGCTCAGGACTAACCTCTACTTCAAATGCAGCTAAAGGAGAGGACGGATTTGATTGGCGAAAACTATGGTCGATGCCCCTCCCAAACAAGGTGCTTCATTTCCTATGGCATCTTGCTACAAATAGCTTACCGCTTCGGACAAAACTAATAAGCAGAGGTATGGAAGTTGACACTCTGTTCCCTCCGTGTCTTAGATTGGATGAGGATTGGGGGCAATATTTTATAAAGTGCAAGAAAGTAAAAAAAGTGTGGAGAATGCGCTACTAGGGAAAACCTTATACACAGAACCTTAGCAGTAGCGCTGGATAAAATGAGGCGCTACTGGTACTTAGCAATAGCGCGTGTCCACAGAAGGCGCTACTGCTATAGACATAGCAGTAGCGCGTGTTCACAGAAGGCGCTACTGCTATAGACATAGCAGTAGCGCTGCAAGGACAAAGAGCGCTACTACTAAAATTGCCCCACCATTGCTGCCATGCTAAGTGTAGTAGTAGTGATTTCCCATGAAACACGTTACTGCTAGGTAGTTTAGCAGTAGCGCTTTCCCCTAACCCACGCGACTGCTAATCCAGCCTTATCCCCCCGCGCGCCCGCCCGTTTCCTCACTCTCTTGTGTCATTGTCACACCGTCTCCCCCGTCGCTGCATTGCCGCCGCCGTCGCCGCCATCCTCCAGCCTCGGTAAGCCTCCTCCTTCTCCTCTTCCTCCTCCCTCCTCTCTTCTCTAGCTGCCCCTCCTCCCTCCCCCTCCTCCATCCACAACCCCTCCTCCCTCCATAGATTTAGTTGATAGTATATATAGGTAGAATGCAGGTTTTTTGAATAGTATAGATAGGTAGAATTTTGTAGAATGTAGGTTTTTTGATAGTATAGATAGGTAGAATTTTAGTTGATATGTAACACTTTGATTGTAGAATGTAGGTTTTTTGAATAGTATAGATAGGTAAAATTTTGTTGTAGAAGGTAGATATAAATTTTTAGTAGTACAAAATTTTAGTAATATAAATTTTTAGGTATAGAACTTTTTGAATTATAGAAATGTATTGGAATTCTACATGACAAATTTTTAGGTATCAAATTTAGTAATAGGAATTCGAGCAATCAAACTCTAAGTTATATTGTGAAATTAGGGCATTTTTCTATGGTTCAAGAAGTGGACAGTAAGTTATATTCAAATTGGATATTTACTTGATAGCTTATAGGGTTTCACTAAGTCCTAAAATGAGGATAATAGTGTTTTTGTTTATATTTTGTTTTTGTAGAAATCAAGGAGCCCTGCATCATCCTCGCCGTCGTCCCCGTAGCTTCTTCTTCATTCCAAGGTGCTAGATGTTTTCATAGATGTAGTAGAGTAGTAGATGAGTAGCTGTGACAATTTCCATGGAATAGAAAATTTTCAATGTAGGTTTTTCAAATATGATGGAGATGAGTAGCTTATAGTGTTGTGTAGTACTAGTGCTTGCCCAAGTGGCCTATGTTTTGCCGGAGTGTTGATTAATTTCTGTTTCGGCAAATTTCAGGCGCTCGATATATGTCCTTTTTAGCAAAGGTCTTGCCGGATTTGTCCATGAATTTTGGCATGACTTATACTAGAATATGTAGGAAATATCTAGTGGCCTGGATTTTGTAGAAAGATAATAAATGACATTTTGGGTTGACTTTAAGTTTGTCGGGACTCCACCATATATATGAGAGAAGAAGAATACCGACTGTTATCGTGGGGTTCATTCTTCCTCTTCTTTCTCGTGATAGACCTTTTGGTAATGCACGGGAAGGAAGAGAAGAACGACCATCACCTACAGTCGCAAAATGTTAGAGAGGAATCAGTGAGGGAGAGTCTCCATCATATATGAGAGGACGAAGAATCTCGACTGTTGTCGGGTGGGTAGCTTCTTCTTCATTCCAAGGTGCTAGACATTTTGGTGTAATGCACTTTGGAATGACAGGAGAAGCTACCATCACCGACAGTCGAATATATACACCACGTGAGCTCAGAGTTTTCAAGAAAAAGACTCGATAGACCAATAGTCAACCCATGATGAATAATAATGATCTAATTTAGTTTTTGTAGTACATGCACAGGAAGGACGACAGGCTCCCGGAGTGCGACTGGTGTGGCGATGACCGGGGTCTGTGCGACATGCCTCACTTGTTAGAAGGTCGGCGCTTCAGTATTAAGATCCAGGAGACCTTCGATGTTGAAACGGTACGCAACGACGATAAGTGTTTTTTTTCGTAATTAAGCACGAGTTCTGCTTATTCAACGTGTAATTTCCGTATTTTACCATTCGACTAGCTTATCCCATGCCATGGAAGACGCTATGTCTTAGAGAAGCTGGATTTTGAAGATCATGAAAATATGGAGACAAAGATAGTTCATCTAAGGACCCATCATGGTTATGATTTTGCCGTAAATCTTTACAATTCTGAGAGCGTATCCCATTTTGGTTGCCCGAATTGGGAAGCACTTTGCAAGACGTATGCTTTTCATGAGGGTATGATTGTCTCCTTGGATCTTGATGATCTTGACATCGGCGAAGAGAATATGGACATTTGGGTCCTTGTTGATACGCTTCC